>NC_040033.1:8472301-8772301 GCF_000972845.2 Larimichthys crocea | reverse complement strand
TGTCTTTTAGGGATGTCAGGAGAGGCGGAGAAGCACTGACTTTAATGTCTTACTGTTAAAAATAACTCTTAAATGATAGATGACGGTCTCCCTTGACTGTCCTGTCTGGCTGAAGCGAGGCAGAATTTTGACAAAAAGACAAACTATTGTTTTTGCTTCATAAAGTGCATGTGTACAAAAACAATATCGGACATTATAAAAGTCCTGTCTGTGTTAGAGAGTGAACATGTCCCTCCTGAAACCATTTTATATTTCCATCAATTTCATATTTCTATTTTGGTTGTTTTAAAGTTTACATCATGGAAGATAAAAAGCCAGGCAGTATATCTTTACTGTATCGATAGATGACAGATTATGTAGCATGTTTCCATATTTATTTGTATGCAGGCTTTATTCAAAACACCCAGGAATGAAATAACTGCTTAGCATCACATCAAAACATGCAAAATACCCTGACAAACAAACATATTTACAACATATCTTGAAAACATTTCTTTTTTTTAACCAACCAAAAAAAAAATTAGACCTTTTTGTCAGATGCAGGTTCACCTGATGCCTAATAGGCATGTTTCTGCTGCATTATGAAAACACATGCCTTCATGGATGGATTGATGTTCCCGGTTTCCACAAGACAGCTCCTTTGTCACAACCAAACTAATTAGGCTGACTGTCAGGGCTCTCTCTGACAAATGGAGTGACTGTGTTGAGTTATAGCTCAGGACCCACCAAACACATTCTGGTGACAAATTCTTCCAGTGATGAAGTCTATTTGATCAAGGGAAACAAATTAACCAAGGCATTAAGTCTGAGAAAGTCTGGTTTTGTTTGTCTCTGACAGAGCTGTCACGAGGCTAACGCTACTTGTTTGCAGAACTTCAACAGAGAAAAGTGCACGGGCTTGCTGAAAATGCAGCAACGGAGGCAACCAAGCATGGGATTTGAAGGTCACTTTTAAGTTATGCCAGGAGGTTTTGAAAGTGCATTTCTCTGTACGGCTCAGGAAGAACATTTCTGAAAGCATAAACTACAAAAACTGTATGTGTCATACCTGATATGCTTATTTATTTTTAATGGTATCTGGTTTCATGGATATAATGGATTAAAAAAAATGCTGTCACTGGAATTTTACATGTGCATGATTTCAACGGATGCAGACGATGTAGAAACATGAGCTGCAATAATATATAAGAAAAGTTCTGACTGTGACTGTGCTGAAAAGCCTCCTTCCTATTTTCCATAAATGTACTCATTTATGAATCCCTTGATCTTAAAAAGGAAAAGATTGAACCGAGTGGATATGAAACTTGGCTTTGACTCATAACAAAAGGCCATGACTCCACTGAGATTGCTATTGTGTGGCTTAAGGTTGAATCCGTCATGGGCAAACAGTGGGAATCCAGGATAAAGAAGACAGCTGCTCTCTGTTCACATTAAAGGAGACCATTCACAGTTCTGCAGCCCTGCATGTGATCTCTCTCACAGGATTTTAACATTATTCCTCCCTTACCATGTACAACACTATGTGTTACAACTGAGAGAGGTGTCACTTTGTATTTGAAACTTGACATATCATTTGAATATGGGGAAAAATACTAATACTTGAAATACTAATTGTCATCCATTGTCACTGAAAATTCACAGTATATAAGGCAAACGTCATGAATTACCCTCAAGCAGCATCCCTAGCAGTAAGCTGATTGATTGAAACAAATTAAAGTCAGTTCAACTTTGCTCAAACTTGATTTCTTGAAAAGCTGACAGCACTTATGCCTCATGAAAAATGATGCTATATGAATGAAATCGCAATTTCTGACTTTTCAAATGATCTCCCTCATCAAAGTCTGAAAAACTGAAATTGGGAAATGACTAAATTGTTTCTGTCTCCTCTACAATTAGAAGCTAAAATATGTTTAATTAATGAAACTATGTTTAGAAGGTGAAGGTTTTCCATCAAATGTAAGGAAATGCAAACTATAGATATTCAGAAACCTAACCTGCAGTCTAGCATTAGAAAAACTGACTTACATATTGAGAGCTCATGTTGAAGATTTTTACAAGATGTGGATCTTTCTTCCATTTAATAAATGATCTGTATTCATGCATATGATTCAGACATAATGGTGCTTCCACAGTTAGCTTATATTATATTTATATCATAGCAAGAGGGAGAATAAGATGATGTACGGACTGCACACTTTTATTTCTTACTTATATATACACACTTTATTTCTTATATATATTCTCCATAATAACTTACTAATTTATATTTAATACCATGCTTTTTAAGTTTCTCTTTTTTATCAAGAATACTGTATTATTAAGGATGGGATGGAGGATTTTGTATTTTTTTTAAATAAACAAATAAATGAACAAATATATATATAAAAAGTTCAATAAAGCTATCCATAAAAAGCAGGCAAGGAAATTGGACAAGGGAGGACAGCGTCACCATGGAAACAAATGGATTTTCTGGTGGAAGACAATGTGTTTTCACCCCAGCTAATGAGAACTCATATGTACCAACCACTCTGAGATCATATGTGTGGACAGCAACAGGAGTAGCCATTCCTCCTGCTTTATATCTTTTTTATTATCATGTATCCGCAGGGCATGCAGGGAGATTGTGAAAAATCACCTAACCCCAGGCTTATCATCTGTTTCTTTTAAAGTAACACAAAAATATATAGTCAATATGATAATACAATAGTCATATCATCATTAACTAATAATAATAATAATAATAATAATAATAATAATAAACAGTTCCTGTCATTGAATAGCCTGTGCTTGAAAATGAAATAAATTATATGACATGGCATTAACAGACCACAAAATCTCAACTCAAACACCTATGGGAGATTTTGGAATTGACATGTTAAGGTGTCAGTATGCTCCTCTCTTGTCAGATGGTTGAACAGTATCTGAAATCCCCTCTTCCCTTTCTGATGTAAGAATTGCAGGGAGCTGCGTTTCGCAAAACTTTCCAAAACTGACCATTACACAATCACTTGCATCACTGTCCCCTTTAAAGAAAGATTTCCAGAAAGTGTGTGCTGTTATCGACCATTTCAGAAATGATCACATCTCATCCCTCTCTGTGACAGCAGGCTTTTCACTGCATCCCCACACATCAATTAACTGTTTTCAAGTATACACCAGCCTCTCTAGACAGTGCTCTCCACCACAATCATCAAAACAACAAATAAGGAAATATCTTTTTGGAAGAATCCCCCCCTCAAAACAGTCCAGAAATTTGTAGATGATGAATACTGAAGCTGTTTTGCCTCATTAACAAACCTGCCTTGTTTTTACATTTACATTTACATTTAGTAAGTAACATTTAGCTGACGCTTTTATCCAAAGCGACTTACAGGGAGCAATTTAGGGTTCAGTATCTTGCCCAAGGACACTTAAACATGCAGACTGGAGGGGAACCAACGATCATCTGATGCCACAGGTGCCTGCTTGTTCGATCTGGGCTACTGTTTTTACAACCAAACATTGGCTCTAGATAAGGCATTTTGCATTTTTCTTATGTTTTGAGGCCACTGTGAGTTCTTCTATATGCTAAAAACTGAAACCCCCCCTCAACTTTACAGTTAGATGCCGCTACATCCTCCACACTGGCCTTTTAATGTGTCAAGTATAACAAGCTCGCTTAAATGTTCATTGTTTTTCTCTATTGTTTCTGGTTTTGCACTGCAGTGACAAAAAAATATATATTTTAATCCTGGGTTGATGTGGTATGAAAATAAACTGCTTCTATTCTTTTGCTTAATATGCATTTTATCACGTTCCTCTTAAAGTGGGACACTGTAACATTCAAAAAGCTATTCTGAGTCATAGACGTCAGGTAAAAGGCATTTGTATATGTTTGGATATGCACATTTCCATCTGCACTCGCACAGAATAATAACCTTCGTGTTTATATTCTCTCTTTAGAGCTGTGAAATCTGGGGCGGCTAATCCTGGACTATGTAGAAGAGGCAAAGTGCTGTGATGGTGATAAGTAAATCGAATAGAGTCAATGCTGCATGTGTGTGTGTGCGTGTGTGTGTGTGTGCACCTCTGTGCAAGTTCTACATAACACACTGCAGCCTCATCTATCAGCCGCGGCCATGACCCACATGTGAAAAAGATGCTAATGCTGCTTATGTCAGTGTAAGGTTCGCAACTGTTTCCTCCTCGTGGCGTTTCTCCCGTGTTCGTGCACTTGTAGCTGATAATAAGAAGCTGCTGCTTCTTCATTATAGCTGCTGTTTCCAGTCACGCAGTTGCTTTACAAAAACGAACCATGTGTATATATCAACCTTCCTTACGTTAACTGCTGGTACAAGAACTGCGGTTGTGCGCATGCGCATGGATTGTACAGTATGCACAGTACAGTCACTTGCCACTGTCAGGCGGCATTAGTATCAAACCGCTGCCAGAGGCGTTCAGGGTGTCAGGTGATTTCAAGCAACTGATTCTACAGTTAATTACAGAGTTGACCTTAAGTGCACACGGCTAATGTGTTAATATGCTTTTAGCTGATGTAGTCTAGATACCTACTACAGTCTTTTGTTAATGTATTAAACTGACTGAGACAGTATGCTAAATAAAGATAAAGTCTTGTATTGACAAAGTGCCAGCGAAGGCCTAATACCAAACAATGGTTTGTGATTTGAATGTAATGCTGTAAAGAAACCCAGAAAATAATTAAGCTTGCTGGGGAAAAAAATAATAATGCAATCAAAGCAGATTTAGCCGACTGTTACTTTTGAGGAAACACTCGGGCTGATGAGCGACAGACGCCGTTTTTGATGAGATTACCTCGACTCCATCTCTAAGACTAATGTGAGGCTATCTGCTTAACTTCTGCGGGCAAAGGTCGCAGACAAGAAGAAAAAAAAACGACAAGAAGAAGCTGGATGATTTGTGCCTCTCCTTCACTGTGGATGGCATGTCACATCGAGGACACATCAACAGACGCCTGACAGATCTGGGAGTGAGATCCAACTGAGCAAGAAGGGTGGGGGGGGGGGGGGGGTGCGGGCCTAACCCGCTGTCTTCTCGCATGAATTCTGGTGGACGCAGATCCAATGCGACACACACATACACAGGGAAAGCAATCACAAATACAGATGCACACACACACACACACACACACACAGCAGCTAGGAGGCATAATTCCAGCTCTCCGTGCACACTGTGGAGATTTGAGCCTCGACCAAACATTCTGCCTGCACGGAGAACAGGTGTCAGACCAGGTGAGCGCTGTGCGCCGACAGTTAGCGGCTACCTCCCAGCTGACCTCGCATCAAAACCTGGCGACGCGGAGAGGGCATGAAAAATTCCTGACTAAATGGAATCAGCAAGGCTTATGTCATCAAAAAAAATTGACTCAATTATGTCCCCTGTCAACCCAGATTCAGCCGACGTCTATCAAAAGACACAAGGACTGAGGCTTTGCTGCTAAACTCAGACGACTGAGACGGTTTCCCTTCAGCAGGGTAATTCAGCGGCTGTTTTCTGTTCTCCAGAGCGAGTAGCTGTGGTCAACATGTTCTGCCAACATCTTTAATAAAGGAAAATGCATTGGAATGGAAAGGAGAAAATAAAAGAGAAGGACATTAAGAAAGAGAGAGACATGAGTGTGTCATTGAGTTGTTTTGTTCATGTCTCGTCAGTGAACTCTCCTTTGTTTATGATTCACTCTAGATGCCCAGACTTATGTGAGCAAATACAGACAGCAGAGAGTTTAAATAATCCGTTTAAGATATTATGTTATTTGTGCATCTAAGGTCAATAAAATTCCGTGTGCTTCACAAATTGTGGATTTTTCAAGGCAATTCCACTATTTGTTTCAATAATGTTCAGAGCGTTCTGTTCTCCTGTCTTAAAAGGTCAAACACTGATTGTGCGCAGAGAGAGAAAATTAAAAAGCAACACTTCTCAAACGGCGATATTATAGGCGGGTTTTCCTGATTGGATTCCAGAGTACACAGGTTGGGTAAAAGTTAGTCATATTTTCAAAGTGTTTAAAAGACTATGAAGTGATTGCTGATGCTAATTTCGGATATGTGTATCTACTATTCCGCTGACAGGGAAGAAACTAAGTGGGTTTGTCTCAAGTTCAAGGCTGAATATATATGCATTTTCATGGAAATAATAACTTATTCATGTTACCATGATCAGTGTGCTGAAAAGTACAGAAATTAAACACCTTTCCTTAAGTCGCCCCAGCACTGTTAAGTGTTTGAATTAGAAACAAAGCATTGGGGGGTGTAAAGGTGATTTACTCTCGAGTGTTTCATGAACGGCCAAATGAACTGTGAAATGTGCCGCTCATTGAGCAAGTTAAATTAGCTTCCCATTTGATAATTTGCTCAGGTACACACACACACACATAACAGCCTCCAACTCACTGGCGTACCGAGGTGACACACGTTGCGTTAAATAACATTTTGAATATTAGATGTTATCACAGGCAGCGCCTCGCAACGTGAACCGCGGTCAAGGAGTCTCATTTCAGAGACAAAGAGATATAATCTTGAATTAGTCTTTGAAAGGTAGAAAGAGAAAAAAAAGAAATTTAGTTTGCAAATGTGTTATTATGAATTAATGAACTGCGGAGGCTCATAGATAAGGAAGTGTTTCCCACTGCTCTATATTAAAATATATTAAGGTCTTAGTAATGGCTTAATCATAAAAACACTCTGAAACACTCAAACATTTATGGAGTTGCTGAAGGCATGGATGAATTAATAACTGTTTGTGATTACCATTGCTCAAATATCACGTTTACGGCTCTTCTGCGTGCTTTACGTTACGCAACACTGTCCGTCTTAGAAGAAGCATCACCTACTGCAACCTATTCATGCCAATGTGTATTCTCCATAAGCATCTTCTCTGGTTTCCTGCAGTGGAAAGAAATGAATCACACCTTGCCTCAAAGCTCCCCAGCTGAACAAATGTGTTATTTGCACGCTGACTACAGTAGATTAGCTCAGTCCAGGCAGTTTTTTTGTTAATCTGTGGATATGGATGACAAGCACCTTTGATTTCACTCGTTCAGTTTAGGGCGGCATTCCAGTCGCCTTTCCTTTGTCTCCTCTCGGTTACATCCCAAAGCACGCTCGCCTCTCTTCCCTCTCTACCTGACCTACAACCCTCCTCTTTGATTAGTCCTCTTCTATCTTTTCTCTCCCCAACCCCGGGTGTCCGTTCTGTTCTGCTGTGATTGCCAGTATCAGCGCCATGGCTCTCCTCTCGCTGGCCAAGATTTACCTCATCCGATGGGCCCTAAATACGCACACTCATTCGCTTCCTAATCTCCATAAACGCAGTTCGCAGAAAAACAGCTTGACGGTGGAAACTCAGAATGTTGTTTGCACAAGATAACATCAAGATTTCGGTGTTTGAAAAGAAACGTTAAATTGAAGATTGTGGCTGCACAGCGGGATTCCTGTGATACAGCCTCAGCTATCAACCTGTTTATCCAAGTGCCTGCCGAATCCCTCCATCCCTCGCAGACCTTCGCTGGGACACAGAACACAGTGGCTTAGAGTCTGTTTGTAAGCCACATTACTTCTTTTCAAATAGCCTTCGATGATGACACGAGTCAGTGCAATGATACGTTTTGAAATGGTAAGCTGTGCTCGCTGTAAATCCAGCTTTTTGGCAGTGACCCCAGGCCTTAGGGTTTAGGGCTGGCGCGTCTACAAGAACTGAGCCTGAAACGGGATCCCATGCGTGATTATGTATTAACCACTCATGGCGATGACGATGCAGTATTTCCATCACAACAACACAGATGCAGCTGCTAGAATTATTATGAACACAAACAACTCTGTACGTTGCATTAAAGCTCAGAATAAGTCGTGTCTTTGACATGTTTGATGAACGCAGAATGCTTAATACAAACCAGACACGTGACCATAAAAATCACAGCTTCAATATATTGTATTCCACCACTTAGATCAGATCATTTCTAATTACTAAATCAATAAAAAAGTAATAAATAAAATGGTTGCTTTAAAGGGGAATAGGTGTTGCATGTATAGGAGTTTACAAAGCAAATACTCTGTTGAATGTTGAAGTGCCAGGTGACATCTCAGTAATAATGTCTGTGCTCTAATTGCAGTAAAAACTTGGCAAACAGTGTGGTCAGCCTTTAGCCCAGTCTGTGCCTCTCATGTATTACATTTGAGTCACAGAGCAGATTTTCTGGAAAAATAAATACCCTAGGATGCTGTTTAACAGCACTTACAGCTGTTTGGAAGATATTTCCCGAATCCTTAAAGACTCTTCAACCATCTGGATGAAAACATTACATCCACTGCATTAAATAAAATCATTTGTCAAGTTCATTTCCTAATTCAGGTAACCAGAAATTATGTTTTTCTTGTTTCTGTAGACCACAAACAAAATATCGATGCTTTATTTGGTCTGAAAATCTCAAATATTCTAATGAAACATCAGCATATTACAATATTATTGGTAGAAATAGTGTTGCTCAACAGCCCTCTGGATCACTGAGTGTATATTTTACAGGCTCAGACGTACTTGTAATACATGGGAGGCACAAAACTGTAACATTCATTAACAGGATATATTATGCAGCATCCACCAGCAGTGAAAGTAGTAAAACGATGATTATGATGTCAGATTATGATGTTTTTGTTTGTGTCCTGTGACAAAAATAACTGAAAATCCTTTGCCCTCCCTCCTGTTTTCCGTCTGCACAACATCACTAGAGTGCTTTGACTTAACGCCTGGCACAGTAAACATGTTCAGCACTTTTACTCGCTATTAAGCACTTTTTCCACACTTTTTCAAACTGTTTATCTCGCCACAGCCATCTGCTCTGTCACCAGTCATGTTACACAAACATTTCATCCAGACAGCCTCTGAGAAACCTCCTTTTCATGTTGTCTGTTCGTCTCGTCTGGCAACTTTCCAACCCCTTTTTCCTGCCTTTCGCGACCCCGTCACTGCTCGGCGATTGTGTGTCTCTTTCTGTCTCATTCCTGCTGCCATCGATGGTAGGCTGTCAGCCTTGACAGATGTGTTTGCAGATGTGCACTAAAAGGTTATACAGTAGCTGGCTGGCACAGTGGGCTGCATTCAAAAGGTGAATTGTGAATGTGCAAGTGTGAAAATAATATTCAGACGAAGGCTGCCTTCAAATTTATATTATATATACGTCATATTCTTTAGGTGCTGCTTCACCTGAAACCCACTTTATAGGCGCCCGCTGACCTGTGCATCAATAAAGGTTACATCCAAAGCATCACTGAAGGCAGTATAATGATCCAGTGGCGAACGAGCATGCAGAGAAAGTGTAACTCACCTTTTTTTTATTGTCTCATCTTCGCCATTTTTTCTCTCCTGTGCTTAATTCCAGGTTCCTTATCCTCTGTGCGTGCACATATCTCCACCTTGAAGTGAATAAAAAAAGTCCCCGGTTGAGAATTCATCACAACATATCAAAACAGTCCTGTGGTGCCCTGGTGGCTAAATGTGCTGGTCCATGTGCCATGTGCTCATGCTGTGCTGTTGCTCCCTGCGCTTTTTCCAAGACTCACTTCAGTGTTGCAATTACTGTTGAAATGCTGGGAGGATGGTGGACAGCGCAATTCTTCTTTGAAAAAAAAGAAATATACAAACCCTTCCAGCTTTTAGAAGAAAATGGAAAACTCTGATCTTCAGTGACCAAAGAGGGTGGCTTAAAATATATTAAAATGGCTGTGTGCATAATCAGCTAAGACCAGTTTTGTTTGGATGTACAATCACAGCACCAACGTGTTGGTTTTAAGCCTAGACCCTGTCTTCTGGGAAGCAAAATCTCAGGGAAATGACATCAAAAGGAGGGAGGAGACATGCAGAATTCATTGCCGGCATGAAAAAAAGAAGAGATAAGGGGAGGAAATTCATTTTAAGCCTGTTTGAGGGTCTTTAAATTTACCGTGTTAAGTCCTTGAGGTGTTTTGAGGGAGGGTAAAACCAGTCTTTGTCTCAGGGCGTGTGACTCACTCTGCTTTACAATAAAGCAGATCACCAACACTCTGCTCCTGTTTCTTAAAGCAGCACACGGCAGTGGCCTGTCATGTTGCTGAGGATTTTTTTCCTCACATGAAAAAGGCTTACATAAGAAACATCCAGCTCTGAGACACATCTTATATAATTATCCCTTGTAGGAACCAGATTTATTATTGTCCTTTTGAGACTTTTAAACACGAGTTTTCTAGAAAGCATAATTTTTTTTTTCTTGATATCCCAGGAAGGTGATGAAGAGGATGTGGCAGGTAGTTCAATGTGGGGGCACGGAACAGATGGTGGTCTGTCCGACGCTCGCCAGGTGGGACTTGGTTGGGACAGGTTGCACACACTCACACACATACGCACAGGTCAGAGGGAGGGCACTGATACTCCAGGGGGGCTTCAGATCCTTTTCATATGACAAGGATGGAGGGAGGACCAGTAAAACCAAAGTTTTGCAACATAAAGTTCATGCAGAAAACTATCCACAGATTGTGGAAAATTACTGATACAAATATTCAGACATCCACCATGTTATTTAACATTTTGTGTACGTTCATTTTAAATTTTATGAATAAATTATCCTGTAATTTAAAAAAAAGAGTCCTGTCTCTAAAGTCTAGTGGTTTTATGTGGAGGAAGCTTTACTGTGTTGCCTCCCTGCTCTGATACAGAGGTCAGATCATTTTGAAACACATTATTAATGATTTACTGATAACATTGCAACTGTTAATTTAAAGTAATTGCACCGCTCATGGTAATGTTTGTTAGCCAGCAGTAACTTTAGTATCAGTAACTCAAAGTTACTGTGATTACTTCTGACATAAAAGCTAAAGCCGAACTTTTAACATGTAAGAATCTGAGATAGATTCAGTTTTCTGGCTGTTGTAGTTTTCATCATTTTTATCATTTGTGATGCTAAATTAGTTTTTATGAGTTATTAAAAGTTCTATCTGCAAGTCATCTGATCTAAAACACCCCAATAAAAATATCTTGTACCTCTATGGTGCCTGTTAGTTTGAAGAACAGAGATGTTCACTGCATGCCAATGACCAAATAGGATGTACAACATAGATCGCAGGTGGTATCTTATATATTTACAGAGTAAATTATCATTTGACCCCATGGCAGCCTTATATATTGTTCTGGAAATTGACAGCATTATAAATATGATAGTAAAGTGATATTAAATATTATCAAAACTTTCAAGTCTTCATATGAGCCGCTTCATAGTTAGTCCAAAATGACAACAACTTGGGTAAAAGATGTGATTTCACATCTCACGTGTCCTCTTCTCTTCTCAATCATGTGGCATCTGCAGGGTGGATTTTCAATTTCACACTCTGCTGGATTGCATAACACACACACACACACACACACACACACACACACTTTAACACAGGTACAAAAACAGAGATGAGGAGGGGGCACGCCTGTTAAAAATGGATCAACATATGTATTCATGAATGAGTAAACAACCAAGGGATGAACATAAATGAATACATGGGACACGCCGCTGGCATGCTAATACCGCTTTCAGGGAAACAACGCGACTGTTCTCAGGGGAAGGACTGTGTGCAGCATAGGCAAAGCACAACCAATGGCCTTGTTATAGCTATCCAGTCAGAGTCGGTGTTTAGATCAGGTCTTTATTATGGTGTAACGGCATGTGAAGACATGTAGCCTTCTATTTAATTCAGTCTTAGCAGGCTGGAGCAGCTTCTTGTGTCCAGATTTGACTCGGGGAAGTTCTTTCAAGTGTCCATCTCCAGTAAGCTTCCGGTAAGTCAACTGCAGCTCTCAGATTCACCTTATTCACTATCTGCACTCTGAATAATTCATGAGTGACCAATAAATACTGAAAAAAAAGAGGAAAAAAAAAGGTTCGTCAGAGGGGGAAATGACTCTGACCTTCCATGCAAAATAAGTGGAAGTCGGAGAGAGCGATGTGCAGTGAGAGATAGGTTTAAGAAAGACAGGGATGAAAAATGACAGAAACACAGAGGAAAGAATAAGAGGGAAATAAAATGAGAGCTGTACAGACGACAAATGAGAGAAAAATCCCCCCTCTCCATATGCTGGAGTGTGATACGGAAATAGGTCCCTCTGTATTCATGAATCTCTTAGAGCGCAATCAATGGGGTAAGCGATACATAAAAGATGAGGCCGAGTTTGACCTGTGTACCAAGGGGGAGGGAAAGTGTTCTGCAGAGCCAGGACTGGAGGAGATGGCGATTTAGACTCTGTCAGGGCATCCTTTGAAGATTTGGCAGATGAGGATGGGCTGTGGATCAGCCAGTGGCCCTGCTGCATTAACCCCCCAAGCCCCAGCTATGCTTGCACTGAGTCAGCAGCAGCAGCAGCAGCAGCAGCAGCACCAGCACCAGCGGCATGCATAATCTCTGCACGGGTGTAGCACAGATCCATTACACAGAGCCATTATTCAGACTTAAGCAGTGATTATCTCTATGCTTTATTACATTTTCACAGCGGCATGACTTCACACCAGTCGGCTATGGATCTGATGTTGATGCTTATTTTGGACAAAAGATGGAGTTTGTGAAGCAAGAGGCTTGTAACATTAACTCAGACAGCACAAAGACACACACACAGGCAAGAACCTTTATGAAGATGATCAAGATCAGTACAGATTGAAAGTCGCACTCATGCACATGCACACCCAGGCACAAACTGACTGTAAGCACACTGATAGTTTGAAGCATGCGGACAGTGGTGATAAATAGAGGTGAGTCACGTCAGAAAGAGGATTAGAGGAGCTGTGAAAAAGCAGAGAATTATTGACGGAAAAGAGGAGGATTTAGATTTGACTCTGCCAGTCCACAATGAGTCTCTGACCCCTCCCGTCTACCTTCTACATACACACACACACACACACACGAACACATAAAACCAGTGATGACTCAGGAAGTCTCAGGTCACTTTGGCCTGACATTGCTCAGGTAAACTATTAATCCAAGCTGTGGTCCACTCTGACCCAACTTTCTATTAGGCCTAATCCTATCACTGCAAACCCAGTCAGCTATGCACATACAGTAGCATCCCTAGAAAACCCGAGGACCAGACCAGCGTGATGCATAATGGATGAGGGAGTGCACGGACTCAAAGTCAGCCGTTAACTTGTAGAATCTAATGCATCCGCGGAAAAAACACACACTAATCTGATTCAAAACACTCCCAAAATCTCTGTGTGATTAAAATAATTCCAGATTTTGAATAAACCAGGATATAATATCTCAGTCGTACGCTTTTTCCTGCTCGTGAGGACAGAGTCAGAGGGTTAGGCACAACACTACTGTCCAGTCAGACGTTAAACTTCCTACATTGCATAAAAAAAACACCCGTTGTGTGCGTTTTTTAGGTTTTTTTTTTTTACAAGGGCACTGAGATGTGTACAGTATTTGCAATTGAAATGCAGGGCTTGATTCAGAGGCAAGTGGGGAGGATGACGGCACCCCACCTGGCACGTTAGACTTCCAAAGGGCACACTTAATGAATTCACAGTGCTGTAATGTGAGAACCACACACTGATGACAGGTAGTCATTTATTAAAAAGCAGGTGCTTCTATTTTATATATATATATTTACATATGGTATATACACATGCCTCTGTGGAGGCAACAAATGCAGTTTTGAGTTCATTTTAAGAAGGAGAGTTGCTGTTCTGAAAAATTCAGGGGATACTTGTGTGAAAAATTCCTATGAATGCACAAACTCTGAAGATCTCTATTATCAGACACAAACATCGTGAGAATAAAATGTTAAAGGACAGATCTTGGAAAGCAATTGGAGGTTAATCCTGAAGCTGGAGGCATCAAGCTCTACTTTCTTTGTCATATGTGACATGTTGGATCAGTTATTTCCCAGTAAATGAGCAGAAAGTTCCATTAACTCATTTCATTTCTGATCTGTGCTGATATATTATGAAATGTGATCATAAATAGATCTTAAATATGTAAGTCAGTATATTTCTGCATGTGGTTTTGTCTTTAAGTTTATGTTTCTTGCAACTATACAGACCCTATAAAACCTTCAATGATCTAAAGTCAGTACTTAAAAACAATGCTGTTGTGCAGGTTTCTGTTTTTTTTCCCAGCCGTATTCCTCATCAGACTCAGAGGTCTGAGGATGGAGGGTGCAGTGTGTTGCGCAGATTGTAAACCTCTATCTAATCTGTTTTTGCTCTATACTGTAAATACACTTGACTTGACCCGTGCCCTGAGAAACAATGGGCACAACAATAAAGAAAGAAAGCAACACAGTATGTAGGATTTCTTGCTGATGCTGATAGAACTCATAGGACCCACGTTGGACTCGCTTCACGAGCCGGCTAACCTTTGCAGAGAGCAGGAGAAGCATACTGAAGGTACAGAAAGAGATGTGATACCTTTTGTCACCGTCTTTCTATGCACATTTGTCTTTTTGACATCATTGTCAGTTTATATTAGAACAGGGTATGGCTTATATCCTATAATACATATGAACAGCAGCCAAGACAATCAGATATGAGCAGCAAATTTGGCACGGAGCATGAAGCCCCGTGGTGTGAATGTAGTGGAAGAGTGAAGGAGACATATGGCGCATTATGTCCGACTGTGTGAATGTTACTGAGTCTGGAAGTGAAATGAATACCAATATGATATCTATAGAATCATATTAAGAAGCCTAACAATTTGCTCGACGCTGTTCCTTACCTTTCAGCCTGACTCAATAGATGTTGACGGCTCAGATAAGCCCTCAGGCTGCCTGACTATCACTTTCTGCTTGCTTTCACTCACCCTCAGGGTATCTGTTGCCATTTTCAGTGTTAACTTATATTTTTTTGTGTAAGGAACTACAAACTCAAATCATACTGCAGCTGCACTGTTTTCCATTTTATGGGCTGCCAACTGGACAAGATGTTTTTACCCTATTTTTACAAGCCCACGTAAAGCTGCATGTATCCTAAGTGATTTAAGACCCTTAAACACCTGTAAAACATTAAACACTTGGGTAGACTGATGCAATTAAGTTTGTATTTCACTCAGGATGTGACAGTTGGCAAACTAGGTTAACTCGCTTGTCCGTGCTTGCTAACTTTAGTACCGATTCCCACCAGGTGTTAACTTTTTGTTCATATTATTTCAACATCTATGAGTCACTGACAGCTCCTGTACACTCAGTGTTGTGTTCGTCCTGAATTGTAGAGAGGAGAGGGCTCAACCTGCTGGTGCAGTCAGTCCAGTAATTCTGTTCAGTCTGGTCCAGAGTAACAGGGCAACATTCGAAAGTTCTCAAATCACAGATGGGACTAACAGCAAAAAGTAATTGCTAGCAATATCCCAGCTGTCCAACTCCCTGTGTGGATATTATTACTAGAAATCCATGTAAGTTGAAGAACACTAATGTATGGGGTGCGAACATGGCAGAAAAATAAGTGAAACTTGGTTAGCACATTAGAACAGAACACGTTTCTTTTTGTCAGTTCGACTTTGGACAGTGTTGAGTTGTATTGTACATGAGGCAGGTAATGTTCCACACAATATCCACCTCAATAATATTTCACTCCATGAGCTTTGTCAGCTTTGTCCTCTTTCAGCGTCGCATTGACAGTTGTGATTGGATTAAGACATTTAAAAAACAAAAAAAAGAAGCCAAATTGTTTTGTTTTTTTAGGAGGTTTAAAATGACAATGTGTTCGACCTTCCTCCCGTGAGAGACAGTTCTGGCAATGAGCGATTACCCACCTAGAAATGCCCATCTGTAGTCTGTCAGAGAGCCTATAATCAAATCCAATCATGTCAGCGACTAGACGACGCATATACACCTCCATAAACCACATATCATATCAACACATATATTCCCAGAGATGATGGGCTACGGTTTAATTACAAAGTGACAGTTTTCAAGTCAATACTAACCTGAACATCATTGCACCAAAAACGCTGCGCATTTCCACATATCAATTTCCGCGGAAAATACAGTACAGTCTAATAAATCGAATTCTACGGGGACGCTCGCCTTTAAGGTCTGAGCTTTAAGAGGTGGAAGCAGAAAATGCACTGTTAATAGACAGTCTTGTCACAGCTCCAGTCCATCTCCACTCTCCATTCATATCTGCCTCCCTTATCTTCTCTCTGCTGCTCCCTTTCTAAGCATACTGCTCCCACAACCTTTATTTGTGATCTTTTTTTTTTTTGCTCTCTTCCACTCTTTTGTTCTCTCTCATGCATAATCTGTGTTCTTTCCTGTCCTCACTTCTTTTCCCCCCCCGGAGACAATCTCTCTCTATCTTTTCCCGGCTCCTTCTCTCACTCCATCGCTCTCCACTGCTCAGTCAGAATAACAGCAGCGATCTATCAGAACATTTTCTGTAACCGGAGGGCAATTTTCTAGACCTGGCAGAGAATAAGCCATTTGCTATACTGTACCAAGACACTGCTGTAATAATAACACCAAGAAATCTGATTAACACAGTATAGCGTGTGTGTGCTGCAGCAGCAGAAGCAGCGGTGGTAAGGCAGCAACAGGCCGGGGGGCCAGTGATTTCATGCAAATTCACGGGATTGCCATGGGCTGTGAATGACTGACACAGGCCGAGGGGAAGTTTGCATGTAAATAGTGGTTTAAGAAAAAGAAAAAAAAAGGTGTGCTCAGTGATTAAGTGGACACACAAGCTAGGGAGTCCAATCAGACCAAATCAATGTGAACTAATCCTGTGCCAATTAAGAAACTGTGGTTCAACGCCCAGGACCTAATTCAATTTCTTTCGGGGTTCTTGCTGTGAAAAGATTGATTGAAAGTCATGGACAGGAGCCAGACAAATGAGAGAATGCAGTTATGAGAGATTTTTTTTTTCTTTTAACAGACACAGCTCTTGGCATTCAAGACTACATTGATTGTAGGTCGGACGTAAAGTGTTTCAATGCATTGGCCCTATAGCTCGATGCTGTACAGCACTTTGAAGAGATGATAAATGGGATCCGGCTGGGAAGAGGAAACGGGAAGGCTGATGATGAGTGAGACGCTGGTGTTGTTGATGAGTCTCCTTCTTCACCCTGATTAGCCTCTCTTTTTCATCTTTCCTTTTATCTCTCTGTGATAGCCTCCCCCCTTCACCCCTCTCTCGTTTTCAGTGTTATGATGACTAATGCTGCATCTTAAGAAATGTGTATTGTAGATGCACAAACATGTTCTCTGCTCCCGTCACACACACACACACACACACACACACACACCACCAAATAAACATCGGACATGATATTCCTGATGTAGACGAAAAGAACAAAGCTCAGGGCGGATGTTTTGCCCAGAGCAAAGAGTCAGACAGTGGAAGAGGAAGAGATGACAGTTGTGTGACTGAACAATTTTCTAAAACATTAGAACAATATTGCAAAATATGAACTCGTGCCTCTAACAATTTTGTGTGGTCAAAGGTAGCTGCTTGTATTTGTGAAATGAGATAACACAGCAACAGTTGGTTATAAGCAGAAAATGTACGTCTTCTCCAACAGGATAAGACAATATAAGATATGATAATCTGTTTTTTGGTCTCCCAGAGGAGGAATATGTAATATAATATTGGCTTCTAGCATTCAGAGCGAACATGACAAATGTAATCTTTATTCTTAAGGAAAAGAACCAAAGCCTGACATCTATCATTCCTGAGTCAAGATTCTGTGCTCAATATTTTTTTCTTATTACAATAACAAATTTAACAAATCCCATAGGAAATAAAAAAAGGAAAATAAAGGCATATATTGCTAACCTGTTTTAAAACATTTATTGCCACAACAGGCTGGAAAAGTCAGAAAGCACTGGAAAGTGATTAATTCATATTGACAATAGCAAACAAAACATATACACACATAGACAATCAGTGAATTTACAGTATAATAATGCGACTCTGCACCTCTCTAATGTTAAACTAGATATCTTTATATACAATGAGCATGAAATTATCCAGACACAATGATTTCAATGGATTTCCCGGTTTAAAAGTAAGAGACAAAGACCAATGAAAGCCCCGTTAGTGGTATGTTCATCACTCAGATACAGACTAGATTAATCACTGCCAATCATCTGTTTTACAGCCTACTTATCATGCGAGCGTCTCAAGCTGATGCTTTTGTAGCCCTGCCAGACCATGAAGTGCAAATTAATCGTGGGACGTCTTTGCCAGGCTGGGTTATCCACGGGAAGAACGGCGACACACCATCAAACAACGAAATGTGCTTCAGTGCCAGAAGCTGTTTATGTAACTGTGTCAAAGTTTTCTGTGCTGTATTTTTTCCCTTTTAACTCCAAACTTAAATTGAGACAGAGCAGTTATTTGGAAAACGCTAAATCCTTTGAATTGGTAAAACTGCCTGTGTAACTGCAACATCCTCTTGAGAAACATAATTCATTGATATTTTCTTAAATAGAAATGGCTTTAGGGTTGTAGAACTCATGGTTTTGGTGGTTTTGAATAAAAGAACAGAAAACCGTATATAAAACACATGTGGCGGACGAAGGAAGAAACAAGATGGGACTCAAACAGCAAATTTACCAATCTGAAGGAGGCAGATATCCCATTACTGAGCCAGTAAGTGTGCTAAGCCCTATCTACGGTGCGGGGCAGCAAGCAGAACCTCATCATAACACACACCGTTAAACCCTCGCATGGAGTGCAGAAGGGCAGAGAGGAAAGGAGAGAGAACAACCCTCATGTCATCCACAGCAAGAAAAGTGGGAGCGAATGAGAATCCAGACCACCGCTTGGATGAGTTACAGCTGAGAGACAGATGCATCGGGCAGCTCGGAGGACCACCGGAGGAACAAACAGATTCGGTAAAAGGAAAAGAGAGAACATGTTGGAGGCAAAATGAGGATTGTGTGGAATTCACAGGAGAGATGTAGACCAGATTTCTAGAGAGCCAGACTGTCTATAATCTTTAACAAAACTGAAAGTACACAAGGCAAGTGAAAGAGGATAATGATGTATCCGGGGAATATAACATGCAAGTAAGCGCTGCTTCGTTTTTGAATGTCATGAGACACGAAGGTGGGGAATTACCTGAATTAAAGCTCTCACGGTGCCCACCTACAATTTGTTTGGCTCAAGTACTCGGGTAGCATGTAATCACATTTCTCCGAGACAGCTTTCCCGTCACTGGCTGCAGTCTAATAAAGCAGAAAATGCCCCGGCGCTACACTCTTCTCGATAGACTCGGTGGTTGTGGAGTCTATCTTTCGCTCATCACACGGAATTAACCTTTACAGCTCAAACGGCCTTGAATAAGAGCAAAACAACAGTGCTATAAAACTGACAAGCATTCGGCATTTATACTGTCATCATAAATAAATCAGCATTATAAAAACACACAGGCCTTTTAGAGCTGACTTCAACGATGTCTTCATGCATTGTCTGGACAGCTGATATAGATTTTTTTTTCTTAAAACAATCAAGAAAGCCATTATTGATGTGCTTTTATTATTTCAGATATTGATTTTGTTTATTGACGACCTTTTTCCAACAATGGTCCAAACAATCAACTAAGATAACACAATGGCAGGTAAGCTATAATGATCGATTCAATTAATCTCACAAAGACAGGCTGCCAACCTGTCTCTCCTCCCTATATAGCAGTGACATGCATTATTGTAAGATGTGATGTAATACGTGACATACAATCACTACGTAACGGACTGTAATAGGTACAATTGGGCGAGACTGCAGTTAGGTAATTGGGTGACATTAAAATAGACCTTTTTTTTTATGACAGACATTTTGATTCGTCACACCAGGAGAAAGACGTGGAACAAATTAATCATTAAGTTAATGATGGCTCAATTCCGGGAAGTGTCCCACTAAGCTATGTCAGTGAACCAGCAATGAACTGGTTTTGACCTGTCATAGCAGGAAACTGCACAGGTTGATTAATGATGGCTGCATTCCACTTAGGGGAGCTCCTGCTATTGTGTGTGTTGGTTCGCTGTCACATTTAAGGGAACTGAGTTATCATTACTGCTATTAAGTCCACCTGCGTTTCCCCTGCTGTGACGAGTCAAAATGTCTGCTGTGCAACCAGTTCGTTATGACCCGAGGACCCGGGGGACTAGCTCACCTCTTTATTAACTTTCTTAATTACCCCAATTCTTCTCCTGCTAAATCGTACCCAAATATCTGCGGTGAAAAGAGAATTTTATCTCACCTCTGAAACATAATTTATGGAAATCTTTCGTTATACTGTGTAATACGTGCGATTCATTCAAATGTAGTTCGATACAATCTTGACCAGTCACATAAATGAGCCCAATCAGACCCAATAACCTGGCCGGTCGTCATAAAGAAGCCCAATTTATCGTTTTTTTATTGAGGAGACGGTGTCTTTGCTCCAACCGACATATGATATATATTCAGCCTCGTAGTAATGGGATCATTGTCGATCATGTGAATTAGAGGAGAGGAGGAGGTGATTCATTGGAGCACAGTCGAATACCAGTTGAATAAAAAGTAGGAGAATGTTATAGTCTGGCAACAGTGAACTCGACCTAATGCCAACTGAAGTTAAAGTTCAAATGAAAAGGTGAAGCAAAGGGAAAGACAAATCTTATCTTAAGTGTTCGGAATGAATTATTATGTAACCTTTAAAGACTTCTCACACATACGCTCCAGTGATTATTCCTTTTCGCTAACTGCAAAATCCATTATGTTTATGGACTTGCTTAATCGTCTCATAAAGACAATAATAATCAAATCATAATCATTCAGAAGAGTCAAATATGTGCAAATAGAGCGCAGCATCTCTGGCTCCTACAGAGCAAAGAGAAGTCGGTCGCTGAACTGTTTCATGATATGATATGATATGATATGATATGATATGATATGATATGATATGATATGATATGATATGATATGATATGATATGATATGATATGATATGAGCGAGGTGTAGATATGCGTCACAGACGATGGTCTCACGGATGAACACAAACAGAGTGAATGATTTGATTGTAGCACATCTGTCCAACAATTCTGCAGATTAATAAAACATGAGGGTCTCTTCTCTCGGTGATAAACTGTCATTATTATGCAACTTTATTTGCATAATTCTGCACTCCTCTGAACGCGTCCTTGTACAGTAGCTTTTTTGGCCTCAGGCGTCGTGTTCATGCTCCTGCTCCATAGCGCTCGTATATCTCGCTTCTTGCATTTCTTTCAACTCACTTGAACCTTATTGTTATTCTGCTCCAATGCACCATTGGACACTCGCCATCCCAGTTGCAACTGTGCCACACTTCCTTGAGTACACACAGATGATAGATCAGTGGACGACAAAGGGATGCTTACGCTTTGTTCATGAGAATAATGTTGTTCATTGTTTTGAGGTTTATTTTAGGCAAGAAAAATGTGCTTACTTCCTTTCTCGCTGAGACTAAGATAACAAAATTGATACCACCCTCAAGTCTCTGTAACTTTGTGAGCTGGGAGGTGATTAACTTAGCTTAGCAGACAGGAGGCAAGGAAAAACATCTAGTCTGACTGTCTCTAAAATCACGATACCAACACTTCTCCAGGTCACTAATTAACAAATTATATTAAATTTGTTTGATAATACACAGGTGGTGGTTTTTAGGCTGGTTTTGAGAGAGCCAGGCCAGCTGCTTCCACCTGCAATTGGTCGTGAGCTAAACTAAATGAATTGCCTCCCAGCTCTAATTCCACACTTAACGCACAGGCATGAGTGGTATTGATCATCTCATCTAACTCTCAGCAAATTTACCCAAATGTCAAATGATTCTCTTAATTATGTACTTAGATGTTGAGTTTAATCTTTTAATGAATTGAAATGCTCACATTTGTGTCTCTTTTAATCATCTTTCATTAAACACACTTCATTAAAAAGGTCCGGTGTGTGAGATTCAGAGTGCTCCATTTACAGGATGTGGCATAAATTGAATAAAATATGTAGAAATATGTTTTCATTTGTGTATAATCTCCTGAAAATGAGAATTGCTACATTTTTTAGCAGAGTCTGCCATGTTTCTACAATATCCCAAAACAAACTCACATTTTCCACACATATATCTCATCACCAAAGTCTCTCTTGCAATCAGCAACTACACCCCTAGATGCCACTAAATCCCACACACTGGTCTTTTAAGAAAAAACTAATTTGATCTCCTGTAATAGGTTCCTTTTATCCCGCTGTCTTCAAACTGTACGTCAGTTTACAGTGTTTGTTCTCATTGAGCCTCTGCACCTCCAAATTCTCTGTTTAATTCACGTACTGCAGGGTTGTGATGATACTACAGAGACTTCAGGAGACATGGGATGTGCTTGTGTAATTCTAATGTTTCACTCTTGCAGGGCCTCATTAGGCTAACACCACCACCGCCCCTCCCTTTTTGAAATTCACTGGAGCTATCGCTGTGTCGACAGCTCCTGAACTATTTGTTGCGTCTGACGATTTAACCGAATAAATAAAAGATGTTAGCATGAAAGGAACTATATAAACATTCATTTGCGTGCAGAGACGGAAACGCGGACCTGCAAAATAAACACTAACCCCCTCCATCTGTCTAACACTAGCGAGCTCTCCGAGACAATCCCACGAGGAGCATATAAAGTCATTAAATGTGTTTGTACAACACTATATGCTATCTCCCATTAACTTGTTACCTGGTGTGTAATCGCTCACAAGCGTCTGTGGGTTATACATTTAATGCAGCGTGGGATCGCACTTGCATGAGAAAGAAAAGCACGACTCTTTGGGAAGAGCTTGGCCCTCTTGAAAATGATTGTTGTTTATGAAGCTTATATGAGATACAAATATTTCTGTGATATAAAGACGAGGCAATAAGTCAAGTAGTGTTATATTATATGGGTTTCATACGCGAGTGCTTCCATGAATGCAAAACTGATGCCGACATGGTTAGAATCATAACTACCAGTGTGTGGGATGGGATGTAAACATTACATCACACATCATATGTAGAACATACGTGAGCTACCGAATCTATAGAGGCATCTCTTATGAAACTGTTTTTATGATCACGAGCCGTGCGTCCCCCCTCTGTGTCATCCTACATACCGGTGAGAGCACTCCTTGATCTCTACCCCAGCTAATCTGAAGTGAAGGTAGTCAGGCTATCAGTGGGGAATTTAAGGGGATTACACATGCTGAACAAAATAAGGCTTAGACGGAATACTACGCAACCCCGGTGCGCGCCCCACATGAACTCACTGCGCGTGCACCAGTGCACACACCTACATGCAATATAACTGTCATAATGTCCATGGAGGGTGGTTAATGTGTCTGTTTGAAAGGAAATGGAGGGATGATGGGATTGATGGCTGTTGTATAGTTTGACCTAATAAAACTGTAATTTAATATTAATTTAACTAAGTAAGTGACTTTGATGTCAAAGCTTTTACCAAACCCTCAGATATGACTGATGCAACTTTTAGTTTGCAAGTTCAAAACTGGAAACACGTTGTGTGTAGCGCTGCAACGATTAGTTATTGTTATTATAATTATATATAGTTCAGGTTAAGTAAAATATCCAATCACAAATGTGACAATTTGTTGCTTTTACTTTTTAGGTTTTGGACTGTTGTTCGGACAAAACAAGACCTTTGATGCCCTCACCCTGACCTCTTGAAAATTTTTCATTTTTAATTATATTCTGATGCTATATAAATTAAGAAAACAATAAACAGATTAATCAATCATGAAAAGAATTGTTAACTGCAGCTCTAGCTGTATGCACAATGACCCACTAGTGAAATTTCAAGATTGTATGTGAGCAGACCTGAAGTATCTTTTAATAATATCCCAGCACAGATAAGTTTGACTGTACTCAAATTCTGATGACTCAGTGTGCTACTCCTCTCTAGTATACTTCTCCTCTCTGCACATGCCCAGCTGTGCCAGAGGAGCTAAGAGAGAGTTAAGAGAGAGAGTCAAGAAGATGAGTCGAGTGTACGTTATAGTTGGCAGCAAGCGTGGTGGTTACATCATCGGCCGCGACCTACAATACGTGTCATCACCTGAGAGGGATCTGGTGCCGGAAGGCCAGCAGCCAATGGCACCACACTGACACTCCAACCCACCCACTACGACTGCCTCACATAACGGCACGTTGATCCAAAGCTGACCTGTGCGCCCACTCACATGCAAGCAGTGCCATAAATACACACAAACACACAGCCACGCAAGCATATGTGTACAGGATTACTATGAACACTGGCTTAATACACAGAAACACATGCAAACACTTACTTATACTTATGTAAAGTATTACAAATACATATTAATGCAGACTACATGTATTTAGACATGAACTTGTGCATACTTATACTAGACAAGGGAGTAAAATACTGTTTGTTCACAGTTCACATTTGAGGCAATCTTGCAAAATACAAAATAAAATTAGGCAGAAATTACACGAATAAGATATTCATCTACTGTTCTGAAGTAGTTAATCACCTCAGAGCTGAAAGACGTCACATAGCAGTATTAATGTTACCCTCAGAGGTAACTAGATTTTAGCTTTCCTGCCTCAAACAGTAACCCTCTTTCCTATACTCATACACAGCTGTCGGTTAATCATTTTTATTGACGTTTGCTTTGGGGCAATCAGAGGATGTTGACGCATCACTACAGTGTGGTCTAGTATGTATTGGGCCCCGTGTATAAATCAATAAAAACGCATTGATTGTGAGCTATCCTATTACTCCAGCTGTATTGCTGCAGGCAGTTTTCACAGGTCATTTTAAAAAAAGACGTTAGATATGGTTAATTTTTTTGATGACTGCAATGATCATGCTGTTAGCGTCTTAATCGTGCATTAAACATTTTAAGACACGAGTGCTGACATTTGTTTCGGTACGGATTCAACTGCTTTATTACATTTTTTTTTTTTTGTATATCTGGAGTATAAACTTATTAGAATGAATGTTTGGCAACAAGCAGAAGCTTAATTAGACGTCTAAACGCCTGGTGTAATTTTCGACAGGAATTTGCGCCAAGAATTTATTGTGTGGCTCGCGACCAAATGCAACATGTTTTTCATCAAACTGTGTAGTGATGATGCCTTAAAATTGTCTGGCATTTGAAAACACTAGAGACTCCAAAAGCCATGCCAGCATTTAAAGGGCGAGTACAGTCAAAATTTACTGAAAGACAAAGAGTTTAGGCTTGTAGGAAGTCCGCCGTTCGTCACAGCTTTAGAGTTCATTTCAAACTCAGCCGCACAGTGCTTCGAAACGTCATCTGAAATAATCCTTCCTATGACACGTTTTCCTCACTTTACCTAACATAAATGACTAATGGTTTAATGGTGTGCACGGAGCAGAATCACTTTGTTTTCATTTAAGTGACTGCGTAAATTGCAACAGTACAAGGTGTAATGACTCACGCCTCAGTACATTTTGTTTTTTTTCCCGCAACCTTCATATAAAGCAAATGAGCAAGAGAATTGCGTCTGCTTCATGACACCCCTCCCCACAAACACATACCTCCCCTCCTACACACCAAATCATTATGACAGTGACTGCTCATCCCGCCGGCTGCCTCCTCGTCAACGCTGGCCCAGATTCCATCAGATTATACAAATGACATCATCAAGTGTGTTTGTTTTAGTGCGTGTGCTTGCATTGCTGTATTTTGTCGTCCGTGTACCGTATGTGCATTTGTGTATACTTCCAAATCTCTCAAAACAACCCTAATATTATATAAAGCATCATCATGTAACAAACAAAGAAAATTGTACTTCACAAACCCTCGAACAGACGGGGGTCCGACTTGGTTTCATCATCACTAAATAAACACGCGGTGGCTTTAAAGACACGACTCGCGTGTCTGTCAACACAAGAGGTACATTCTGCGGGTCACTGAACTTTAACAGCCATATGCTTACATGCATCTCTAGTGATAAAAAAAGTCATCAAGAAGAGAGCGCTGACATGCAAAGAGTAATCCCAGAGTGCAGCAGCATACAGAGGTATCGTACCCCCCCTGCACAGGAAACATTTGATCAGGATTAATTCTCACGTTTTGGTGGGTTGCAGATAAGATATCAGCGCCTGTGTGGGATACAGTGCACTGAAGCATGGGCAATTCTGTTTGGCAACTGCATTATTTTAAAAAAACTGGAACTGAAGTCCAAAATCATGGCAAAGCGATCTGACAAATTATATTATATAAAGAACTGAGATATCTATTATTGAAATAAAGAAGAAAGGAGCTACATCCGAAACCTTTGCCTGCAAGCCTCTGAGTGGGCAGGCTGAGCGTTTGATTGACAGCCGAGCCAAACTTCTGCTGGCGTACAAGACGAGCATAAACAGTGATTTGAAAGCAGTGGTATTGAAGACATCATTTAGCCTGTAAACTGAAAGATCCTGACATTTACTGGCATACTCTAAGATGTGCAACAGCTAACAGGCCAATTAGCTTCGTAACCTGCAAAATTACGTTAGCGGCGTGCTTTTAAATTCTTGTTTAGTAGCTCATTCGGCAAGCAAAGGGGCAAGACGAGATCTCTGCCCATGCTTGTGCACATGAAGGAGCCAGAAAGCTAATATGGAGCGCAGTACAAAGTCTGTGGCTCTTTATATGTGTCATGTTGCAGTCTGCTGTCTGCCTGTATTAAAGAACAATGATGGTTTCAAAGCATTTCGCTGTCTGTGTAGACAAGACAGACAATCTGTATGCACAGATAAGAGAGTGGACGTTCTAATCAAAAAGACTAATTATATATATAAAACAAATTTCTCCCTTTTAAAAAGAAAGGTATAGATTCTTTCCCAAGAAGATTTACAAAGCATGTCTGTAAAAAAATCTATTTAGTTACAGTCGGACTTCACCGTTCTTGCTGCTGAAAGCTTCTGTAGGTGTCATGCAAACGCTACAATCAGAAGCACTCCAGAAAATGTATGATAATTATGGCCGATAAAGACCGTGAGAAAAGTATCTGTTGGTAACATGGCGTCAAGAAGATCTTTTTCTCACTTAGCTTATTGGAGCCTGAGAAACTGCCCTGGCTTGTCACAGCTATCCAAAGCTATTGGCTAGTGATGACCCTGACTAAGCCATTTTCTGCTGCCTGTGCACTCCCCTCTCTCACTCTGCCAAAACCGCCAAGGAGATTTGGGTGTCCTCACAGATGCCAGTATTTCATGCTTTCGACACGCAGGCTTTCGCTGTCTGTCTGCCTGCCTGGCAGTGTGGAAAGCATTTAGAGAGGAGAGAAGGGAAAAAAAAAAGAAAAGAAACAGCATCCTCTTCTCGACAACTTGCTAATTACACTACAAAGGCTTGCTGTCCGTAATGCATTAGATGCATCTCAATGCCGTTAATTGGTTCGCTTTCTGATCGCGTAAAATAGGTGCCTGTTTGCATTTTCCACTCGTTCCTCTAGTTGATGTGACAAACACGAAAACAAGACAAGAATTTCGCAGAAGGACACCAGAACTTTTTCAAGTATAATCCAGGCCAGATCCGTTTTATCCACACTGTGAAGTTCAATGAAATGCCTGTCTGAATGGAGACGGGGGGGAAGTTAGTGAGATGGAAATTTATATTCAATTACAGTGGGCTTGCATCAACTTCCCAGATCCTCTCAGCGTTGTCAGGTGGGTGCGCTTGTTTGATCTTTTACATCTTACCTCCATGCAACGCTGGACAGTGCCTACACAGGAGCTGGTGGTAAACATCACAATCGCTCAAACAGGCACCCTTTCTGAACCAAAACTGCCAGCCGAGATACGCTAGAGGTGAAAGGAGACAAGCATCCTTTCATGTAAAGGATTATGGAGCCATAGTGGAACATTTCAAACTGAGGCTTCAGAAACCATCTATATACTACTGGAAACATTACAATACAGTCTCTATTTTATCATTCTATTTTTGCACACATAAAGCAACGCCAAGAATCAAACAAACCTTTTTTATATGAAGGGCTTGTGTCAACTTACGAGCTGTCAAAGCCAGCTGTGGAAACAAACAGACACACTAACAGGTAATGCTAAATTAAGCCGGGCTCCTTTTGCAGGCTGCAAACTTTGTGTTTGCCTGAGCTTATCACAGAGACTTGCTCCTCAGATCTTTGCTGCGCTTCCACGTTCATTAATCTATAAACAGTCGTTGGCTTTTGAATGTGTGTGTGTGAGTGAGTGTGTGTGAGCGCGTCGGAACAGATGGAGGGTAGCGATACAGATAAAAGAGCATTGTGGTACGCATGAAGCATGGGGCGCTGTCCGTGGTGCTGAAGTCATCCACCAAGTTGCACTAACTTGCAGCTTAGAGGGTATTCATTCATCTTTCTCTGTCGCTCTCTCTCTCTCTGTCACACACACGCACACGCACACACACACACACACACACACACACACACACACACACACACACACACACACACACCATCGCTTAGTTTCAGCCAAAAACATATTTTGATCTCCCCGCAAATCTGCTGTCCTAAATTCAATCCAAAACCACTTTTATTATGTATATCTAGATTATCTATACTAAAAATGGCATGTCCCTGAAAAAGGCTCTCAGCGAGAATGCGGGCGTACGTGGGTGACCTGAAAAAAGTGTCGACCAATAACGTGACGGGAAGCCGGCTAATTCCAAAAGAGTCCCATAACTCAGCGCACAGGGCCAGACTGATGCCTGACCTCCAGCTGTCTGTCCATTTTGTGCTCAATTAGCAAAGAACTCTCTCTATCACACATGTGCAAAGATCTCTCGCGCTTGTGACCTTTTTCTTCCCCCGCTAATTAAATTACTAATAAATCCAGACACTAAATTCCTCTGTCACAAAAGAGTGGGTGTGGAGGTCAAGAGAGGAGAAGAGGCAAAATGAAGGCGACGTCAACGGAGGGGTCTGCTGATTCATTCCCCCCTCCTGGACTCCTCTGCAGGTGGAAAACGTTTTTAAGAAAAGCTGGTCTTGCGAAAGTGCAAGTTTCACACTTTGAGGTGACAATTATTTTAAAAAGTCAATCTCTGGCAAGGCAGGTCAGCAAAAACAAAGTGCCAGAAGGATTTCCGTTTTTCTTTTTAAAAGAACAACAGCGTTGTTCAGAGTCACGTTTGATTTACCCGACTGCATCTAGTTTAGATCTCTAATCATCTTTTTAGTTACCAAAAAATGACGTGATCAATTTTGCTTTCTTCCTGTGGGTGCCAAATGACAGTAGTGATCTACTGTACATAAAGCATGAACAACTTTTAACAACAATTACCCCAAATTGTGGTGATTTACTCACAGTGGACTGTTGCTTAGTTTGAGCTATTTTTGTCTGTATGGAAGTAGTTTTTTTCGAGCTGTGCAAAAATAAACAGAAAATGTTGTTTTGGCGAAACTAGAAGAATAAGCCTTAATATCTCTAACAATGCTAGCTGTGAGAAAAACAAAACTGAATGCAGGAGCATCATGGAGTGGATGATTCGCCATGAATAGGGTTCTGTCCATCCATGCAGGTTATTAAATTGAAAGGAAGGTTTTTCCCTCTCATCCCCTCTCTCTCTCTCTCCCTCCTACCTCTTCCATCCCTGCCACCTTGGCATCGGTCAAGTTTTGGCATGTTACCACAGTTTCGGCCCCTCCTTCCTCTGCCTCCGCTCTTCCCTTTTTCTCTCGGCAACCTGGTGATTTATGGCTGAACTTAAAAACGCCGCACATGGAGGCGCGTTTATTTTTTTTTTACGCCGCACTTCATTGACACGTTTTATGGACTGGTGTCGTGAAAACCATGAAAACAATGCTGATGACGGTCAGTTTGTTAGCTGGCTTTCTGTAATCCGTATAGACTTAATTTGACAAATGATTTGGTCTATAAACCAAGAGATAATCCAGGAATTAATGCAAACATGACATTTGGTTTAGTTCCATTTGAATTATTACTCAGAAAATGATGATTAGGGTGCCTTGAATCCAGCTATACTGAATGAGGACAGATGATATGGCAGATTGTGGTAAACAATGAAAGGATATTCGATATAAAACCACTGATAATATATCCAGGATGGCAAAAGGGCTACTAAAAAATAATCCTCATTATCCTCAATAATCATGTTGCTGTCAGAAGTAACCCTCCTCATGAACTAAGACTGCCATGAAGACAAAACAATGCCCAGCTATCATCAGTATACTTACTAAAATACCACATTTGGTCTTTATTTTTACTTGTTTCAGTACAAAAACAACCCTGAGCACCAGCACCGAGCATTCACTCATTCACACACTGACACACACACACATACAGTCACCATCTGTCATGCTGTAACCTCCCTAAGCTTGCTTTCCCTCTCCCGTCCTGCCGGGACACATGCTCACTAATGATTCCATAACTTTGTTACCACCTCATTATGGCAGTTAGTAAGCGCTATAGCTAGATTTACCACTTTGTAATGGACTAGCAGTGCAGACTCATCCGCTTGACAGCCGTATTGATTCACTGCACCGTGACGAAGAGACCGGTTAAGACTGCGTGGTAGCGATGCTGACCTCCACCTGCTCTCGAGCTACTGCCGTCATTATGTCCATCTGCCTCTTCCCCTACTACATCTGATCATATTGCAGTAACAGTTATGGCTTTGACATTTTAGTGAGTTATGTTGTAACTTAAATGAAATATTTCCGCCGACAATGAAAGGCCTGTCATGTACACATCCACAGCTTTTCGAGTTGACTCCCAGTACACTCTGACTTGATGTGTTTACACATACAGTACGGCTTTATAGTTTCACACCACCTGGGAAAAAAATATCACAGCAAAGTGACTTACCAGGGAACAAAAACAGAAATGAAAGCCAGGAGAGTAGCAGGGAATTTGTGCCATACTGGCTCCACAGCAGGATACTCTCAGATGTTACACCATGAGGAGATGCTGCCCAAGTTGCTCTGTGCAGTTATTATATAAAGGCAAATGTGCATTGTCTTTACACAATTTCAGGAGCTTACTGGAAGACCTGTGAAAGCAGCCTGTAATGGTTTCAGAGGAAGAAACGATCTCCTGTTGCCAAAGGGTTTCCTTTGAAAGCAGCCAGAAACATTTCAGCGTATGCAGCTGCTCTGCATGTTTATTTCAACCTACTGGGAAACCTCTTACGGGGGGGGAACGCCATCAAGGAGAAAAGAGCCAATGTGGAGCTGAGTAAGGATTGAACTACTCATGTTGGCTGTAGTGAAGCGGTAAGCTTCTAGAGGTGGAGATCCAACTGGATTAGTGAGAGACAGAGTGAGTATGTTGAAGTCGGGCAGGAGGAGGTTAACTAGCATTCAAACTAGCCCAGTGACCTTTTGGTTAGGAGATGACCAGTTGATCTTTGGAGCAGCTAATCCCTGGAAAAGCTGGTCTTGCTGACTGAACAATGGTCTCCTCCCCCACACAAACAGTCAACACTACTGCCGCACATACAGTACTATTCCTGTAGTTTGTGGGCTTTGTTTATGTGCTGCACAGAGCAGCCATAACCAATCTAGTAGCATCTTAGCGATCATACAGGGACAAATGTGTTGAATTATCACTTCAGTAGTTATATATTGGACATTGCATATTCCTCCTTTAGGAACACTGCGTTAGTCGTCTTCTACTTGTTCTCCTGCCCGCATTTCCTCCTCATTCATTGGCCCTTGTGCCTGATTTAGCCAGCGCCTTGGGCCTGCAGCAAGTGGCGGTGGTATAGAGGGCCATGTAAATGTCACCGTCTCAGAGGCTGTGCTCTGCAGAGCGTGAAATGAAATCTGGCAGAGTTTTAGGGCCCTGCCTTTCCTCACATGGGCATTCCACAGTACACGGGCCCTATATAAAACTCCAGCGTATGTTGTGATTGCATCTGGATACCACCTCCCCACCACCGCTACCTCTTTCTTTATCAATTATTTTAGGTGTCAGGTCAAAAAAGTGGCGCCGTCACTTCCACATGTTCCCAACAGGACTCATGATTATTAATTATTGCTGTCATGGGAAACTGGATAGCTTTGCTAATCCAAATTAATCCTATGGACCATGCAACCATAGCAAGATTACTGCATGTACTATATACACATATAACAGGACAAATACACTCTTTGTGTATATATAACTCACCACTCAAATGTAAATCACATTATTTATGTTCTTTAAAAGAATAGAGGCTGATACTCTCTCTCAACAGGAGGAGATAGAAGAGCTGCGAGCACTCTGCGCTGGCACAGAAGGACGATGAGTAGTTCAACATTTCGCTGCAGGAAAAGTTCCCTGTAGGGTTTCTTCTACTGGGAAGATTGGCAGTACGCTTGAGGGGCTCTCTCTCAATTAAAGTCAGGAACATGAGGGGGCTTTCAGTCAGTGTTGATGCCATTTTGGATCTAAAACAACTCAGTCAAACCTTCCTACTACCTCATGCAGGTCTTTATTATTGCCAGAGATTGGATCAAAGTGAGCGCATGTACCGAGCATGTAAGGCAAGAAAATCCTGCTCTGACATACAGACCACACAGGTCTTCCTTTAAACTATTACTTCCACTGAAGTGACAGAGTGCTGTCGGCATTTAGATGAGCTCAATAAAAACCCATTCAAAAGTGATGAGATCAATTAAAGGCTGTCATCACAAAATATCTACCATTTAAACTACCCATTGTCTAAATCACCCTCTCTTGCGTATCGCCTCTATTCATCTCTCAGCCGGGCACTTAAAGCCTACCACATGCGGACATTTACAAATAGGCTCTTCCATTCCATTTAGAGCTGTACCTTTCACAGCGTAGCTTGTGTAATGAGCTCTAAAATAAATCTCCTCGCTTTAAATAAACGGGAGCTGCGATCGTAAAGGCTTTCCTTGATGTCGGGTCACATGACAGCGTGGACCTCCCACGGAGACTCCGACAGGCACATGATATGCTGTGTATTCTGTGCTGAAGGAAAGCTACGGAATATTAAATTCATTTACGGGACACTAAATACGGAGTTATAGAATGACAGAGTTTCAATAAAAGAATATTATTAGCAAGAGTCGTATAAAACCCAGCCCCGTGGATCAGTAATGTGCACAAGCTTTGTGGAACCACACTTGCCTATGAGCTTTAAAATGGCCGAATGTAACTGTGATCACACAATCTCTAAATGTGTGACAGTGCCTGGCGACTCAGAGAGGAGTCAGTGTTGGGGAGATCTTCGTCATGCCCCTGATTCATCGTCAGCCTCCTTCTCCTGTCACAGGCGCTGAGAGGCAGCCAGACCACCTGCTACAGGGCACTGAACAGAGCTGTGGCATGGAGGGATGCTGGCAGGGTCAGGAGAAGCCCCCTCACTGCCCCCACTGAGCCAATCCTCACCAAACTGACAGTGCGACAAACAAGCTGCTTCACATTTCAGGGGAAAATATGATACGAGGAAAAATTTGATGTGAGTAAATACGAGAGCTGATACTATTTAAGGTCTGCATTTTTTCTGCGAGAGCCATTTAATGTATTTACATTCTCATATCATCTCTTCATATCATGTTCTTCATCGTCAGTGGCGGAGTCTGCCATTCAAATCGTTTGACTATGCACAAGAGATTCACCGGGATGCAGCGTGTAATCCAGCATTACTGATTGTAATTTTATCTAATTGATATCAGCCTGTTCATGTTTACTTTCATAACACTGTGTCAGAGCTGTATTATGTTGCTGCTAATGCAAATCCAACATTTTGCAGAGCTGCCGCTGCTTCACGTTAAAAAAGCATCCGGCTATTGAAACATGGGGTGGTAAACTTAATGCATTTCCCGCCGAGGTTAACACTGGCAATCAGTTTTAAATATTGCAGGATGAAATGAGAAAAGATAAACCAGCCACGGTGCCAGCCACAAATCTGGAATCTTTAAAGCACTTATTTCTAGTTTGTAACACTCAAGGTCACCTTATCCTACCCACTCTTTCCCAAATAATGAAGGAATTAGGGATGCCCAGACCAAAATTGATTGCTGGCGCACAGTTTCTTTGTTTACTAGCAGCTCTTGGCCTCGCAGACGCAGAGCGACAACATACAACAGGCACCCTTCCAGTCACGACGATGGCGTAGCTAACGGAAACAGGGTTTTATTCATCTGTCTTACTTTAATGGATCATAACATACCGGTATGGAATTAATCTGCAGGTGCTTTGGTTCAAGTCGGTCAATTTTTTGAGCCATAACAAAGACTAAGATGTGATTTCTGCTATACCAAAACAAATCACCAGTATCAGTCATGTATCTGCCGATATAGCTCATAGATATCGGAAATCTGAATCAGCGGCAAACAAACCTGATCCTAAGTAGGGGCTCTAAACCAATGAAGGCACATCTATGCTGCTTTTGAAGTCAGCTCAACTAAAAGGAGGAGTTCTCTTGCATCCGTTTCCTGATTTGCACAATCCCTCATCAGTCTCCGGGAGCAGTGAAAATGTCACAATAATTTGTTACTACAGGATGTGACACCTGCGCCGTGCGGAGGTTAAACAGGTTGACATGATTGTGGCCCATTCCTGTTCCAACGATCATCCCATCTCTCAGACTGCTGACGATCACAGCAAAAACATTATCCCCCCTATGAAATAATTTATGTAGACGCCTCAGGAATGAGACACCGTTTTTAAAATGTTGGGATGATAACGGAAGCTATTATCCTGTCTAGACAATGGCGACACTATAAAAGTCATGAGTGCCTATCTGTTCGATAACAAGCAATTTATGCTGTAAAAAGCTTTTCACGGATTATAAAAATGCCTATTACTTGGTCAAAAAGTAATACCAGAATATAAATGTGGTCTAAAATGAAGTCTTAAATTATTATATGGTAAAGGACATACACACACACACACACTACTCAGCATGACTTTACACTGTTCCATGGATACCATAATCTTTAGTGCCTCCTGCCAAAATACTAAGATCTTGTCAAAATCTTCTCCAAAGAGGCGTCGTCCCCTTATCTCCTCGCTGTCAGTCTAGTGGACTTTCCTAAAGCTTCATTCTGCATGCAAATGAGAGTCTCTGGCTTTACTGTGTACACATGCTAAAAGACTGTGGCACAAAGACATTAGCATCAATACTGCCACTGGCTTTTCAGATCTTTAGATTAGTGTATAAATGATGTTTGGAATTAAAAGGAGAAAACTCTGTTTAGGAGTATTCATGATGGTAGCATGTTGGGATTTTAGAGGCATGAGTGCTTTATAATTAAAAAACCATCGCTATTTGAACTGAAGAAATACGTCTCTGCAGAGTCTTCACAGACGTAACGAGGGGTTTCAGTTGAACATGTGACCTTTTTATGAGGTTAGAAGGTTAGACATATGAATGGAGGAACTACACTACATTTCACATGGGAACGTAGCACAGTCAGGTCATTCTGGGTCAATGTTTTGCTTGTCCTGGGTGGACGGTTTAGTTCACCAATTCCCCTGACTCCTGATCTCTAATACAGAATGCATTTCCAGCATTTATAGTGGTTCTGATTGCAGCTCGGAGTTATTTTAAGGCATTAAAAATAGCTTAAGCTCCAGATTTGAAGACTGAAATGATATTTACTATAAGATATCATTCATTGCTAAGAAGCTCTTGTATATGGGATTTTTATTTAATTCTGTTGTTCGCCAGGTCTCCAATTTCTGTCATCTATTTACATTTTAATTTATTTCTACTCACTATTAGTAATGTCTACTTCATGATCTTGAAATCTGTGGGGAAAAAAACTGGAATGCCAACAAAATAAAGAGACGTGGAGTGGTTCGGAAGAAGAATAGGCACCAGTCTATTCCACATATGGTAATTATCCAGAGCAGTACCCTACACACATATAACAATAATGAAAATAATGTTTTATTTTTACTGTTTCTCCCCATTTTCTCACTAATTGCCTTGCACATAATAACTGTATGCTTGTTAATCTTCAGCATTAATCAGAATAGCTCAGTCAGAATGAGATTAAGCGGCAATTTTCAGTGTTGTATGTATTAAATAACCACAGCAGGCTTTACAAACTAAAATATGCATTGCCATAATCCTCAAAAGTGAGAAAATAAACAGCGGATAATTGATTGGGCAATCAGAAGCAGGTTGCATGTGTTTATGCAGCCTACATTCATGCACACAGCCTACTACAGTCTATCTGTCTCCATGATGGGACACAGTGTCTATACTTATTAGATTGCAAGCAATCCGATACTCAAGCATGAGTCTGCGTATAATCCAGTGCGAGCCACCACACTATTAAACCACAAATCTGCTGCTCACAAACACATTACTGTTGCTATCAGTTCTGCAGATGACAAACACAAACACCACCATACTTCATTAAGACCATCCAGAGTGAGAGTTATCTCTCTTTTTCTCCCAGAGGAGGTATTTGTTTGTCCATATTTCTCAGTTCAGCCCCTCGCCATCTGCGGAGAATATCAGAATATACAGCTATCAATAAGAGTGTTTAAACAAGCCAGGCAGCTAGCAGAGAGTTTGTGTTCACATTGACAACAATGCCGGGATGTGTGCACTATCACCCGACACACACACACACACACACAAGTTCAGTAACACTTGAAAATTGCTTAGTATTCAGCAGCTGATTCCAGCACAGAAAGGGATATGCATCTGTACTTAGAGAGAGAGGGAGAGTGTGTACAGGCAGTCCTCCCCAGTGTCTGGCCAAAGGCCTCCCTGGTGGATTATGTTACCCAACAATGGCAGTGGCCTTTCACAGTCGGAGCATGCTCCAATAGCTGGAAGGCGTACAAACATGCCTCTCTTCCCCCCTTTTCCCTTTGCTCTCCCACCAGAATTGACATTGTCCCCTGGCAAATGCAGGTCTACAGTATGTCTTTATATTTACAAATGAGTGCCCCAGTTTCTGATGAAAGGCAAATGCAGGCTATCACACCGGATGCATTTCAACAGAGCTGCGGCATGAATGGCGTCACACATGGAACGGTACCCGCTGTGACGAGACAAAAAAAAAAAGGGTGAGACAGATAAGGCCGTTAGCACCTCCTCACGAATAAAAGAGGGACAAGACGGAAGGCTCACGGAGGGATGTCAGTGCGATAAGACGCACTGTGTTTTTATAATGTGCGCCGATGGAACACGCGTTATCAACACAGAGAGAAAGCCCCGAGGCGAAGACTGTAATGAGTCCTGCAGGCATGAAGCTGTAATGGTAAACAACAGACTTCATCAGACATTCAATAGCTGTGACTTAAATGCTGCCGCACACACAGAAATCCCTCGGCAGCACGCTGTATGTACAGCAAAGTGACATCATCAGTAAGTGCAATAGACTTTGCCTCATGCTTCAGTTGCAGCACAATATCAGTGTAATGGGTTTGACCTCTACCCCTGACACTCTACCACCTATATCTGTCAATTAAATAAATAAACGAACATGTTATGGCGACTGCTGACATTCAAGGGGGAGAAGGATTTTTTTTTAAAGTTATTAAATCAAATGGAGCAGAAAGTGATTTTTTTTTTTCTCTCCCAGCCTAAAACTCCTCAGAAGGAAGATCATCTCAGAGGAGCGGGATTAGTAAATTTATTTGAGCACTGAATGCTCATTCAGTGTGAGTAACAATCTGCCCGGGTACAGCGAGGCCTGTTTCTGTTATAAGCAGTGGCACACACACACACACACACACACCTCAGTCTTTGGCGAATACAAGCTTTTATAAAAGAAGTTCCTCTTGAACCCTCACAGTTTGAGTACAAAACCACACGGGTCTCCACTGAGGTAGCACACAGATACTTCTTCCTTGCTTTCTGAGAGAAGAAAGAGAAGAAATTAAATTGGACTGCTGACGGCTCCCGTATGACCAATCTCAGCAGCTAAGTGCGCTGGAGAGTGCACAGGCTAAGATTACAGGGCTAGTGCAGGACTGCTTGAAGAGTCCCCCTCAAGCCAAACTAGTAAGTCTTATTGGTACGAGAGAGAGAGAGAGAGAGAGAGAGAGAGAGATACCTTGGAAACAGGAGATGTCCTGCTGTCATAAGTGAACTGCTGAAAAAGTAACAAGACATACTGTAGTTAGACCGGACGGGCGGCTCTGCTCGGTAGAACAGTGCAGAGTAATTAAAATTCAAGAAAGGAAAGAACACCGCCTGGAACTACAGTACATCAGAGAATACAGCTATAGCTGACTCATCATTGCTGTCATCCACAACCATCATTACAACAGGATTGTCACTTCTTTTGGCCTTCCCTAATAAAACCTGAGGGGGGACAAGTTATGAATAACGGTCATCACTGTGTGTTGTAAAAAAAAAAAAAAAAAAAAAATCATCTTTTGCCATCATCATCCTTTATTTTTTTACTGTAAACTCTCGGGCTGTTAGAAAGCAATATTTGTGCCACTGGTAGTCTAAGCCTCCTTCTGTCCTTCAGGCTGCTCAAATCTGATGCTCCTTTTAATTCTCAGGGTTCCACGTCTTCGAAAGAACGAGCTCAAAACAAACACAAACAAGGGCCATTTGGGCCGTGTGCGTGCCATGACACATTTACATCGGGACAGCATTATCTGCATAATTAACACAGCAAAGCAGGGAGGCTTGCTTGATTATGGGAGAAGTGTGAAAAATATACAGCAGCCCTTATCTTCTCCACCCCCCCCACCCCACCCCCTCGAAAGCATCCTTAATATTCCACAGGCAGCTTGGGGGGAAAGCAAGCGGCTGAGGCGGTGTTTACAGGTATTTTGTAGCAGAGCAGATCTCATCGTGTTTTAACTAAAGTGGCACTGCTTAGTTCAACAACAGCGCGACACAGGCGGTGAGCAGGATAAGCCCTCTGCTAATTGACATTGTGTTCCAGAGACGGTCACAAAATAACCACAAATTGTGGCTGGAGGACGCTTCCCACAGCCAGATAGCGGTATTAAGACAAAAGGCTTGAGAGTTCAACAGAGTCTATCGTTATCTGACAGGCAAAGAAGAAAGGCAGCTAATGATCAGTCCATCCACAGTCGTATGAAGCCACTGCAGTCAGTCACACGAGCAAAATCCGGAGGGTCTCTAATGGGGGGAGGTGGAGTGTAGTGGCGGTGGGAACTGGGAAGGGAACGGGAAGATGGGAACAGACGCTGGGGGGCTCGTGTTTAACAAGGAAATGCATGCACGTTTTATGGTTTAAGGAAGTGACAAAAGGCACCGAAGGAAGATCAACAGATTGTGGGGGGGGGCTGTTAGCTGCTTCTTTGAGATAAGAGACTGTGCTGCCTTGCAGCGGCTTTCACTTGGAGTAGGCAAGAAAAAGAAGATAAAGAGAAGACGGTGGAAATGATTAAATATTGGACTTATTCTGAAGCATATTACCTCAAATCTGGAGTCAATATTCAGCCAATATTCTCATCACTGCATTATTTAAATGCTAAATTCATTCGGGGTAGACTTTGTTGACCTCATAGCCTTGATCCCTTCCTGTCGTCCTTGAATCTTGCCTCACATCAGCGGGAGTCAGAATAACAACAGCATTTTTTTCCTTCGATTGGCCCAATGCCCTCTCTTTCTCTCTCTCACACACACACACATAACAATAATTACAGAGTGTATTCTAATAGCATGTAATTTTCCATCTACACCAGGAGCCATTAACACAGCTTTATTCTGGTTAGACCAACTGGTTTACATCAGACAAGTGATCCATTCACGCCGCAGCTGGAGTTAGTCTGGAGGCTAATTTACAGATGTGATGTTGTTCGTTTATGCCGACTGATCCACGGGCTACTACTACTTGTGGCAGTGAGTGTTTTTAATGACTGGGATCACATTCAGTGTGGAGCAGTGGTGTCTAGTGCAGACCACATGCTTGCACTGAGCCAATTTCCAAGGAGACTGGGTGAACTAAAGAGGCTGAATGAACCCATAGAGCTGATTGACATGGCTATTTAAATGAGGCATGGTGGCCCCCAAGTAGCCATCAGTGGAGAGGGTATAATAAGAAAAAAGGATGTGGTCAGATTAACACCTCAAAGCCAAAGAGTGATATGATGGCACATGTTCTGATGGTCATTACTGTGCCCTGGCCCTACAAGTGGCTGCAGTCTGCTCGGATTTCTCCAGTTAAACAGCAAAATGAGGCAAAATATTGCATCTTATCCGCATATTAATATGCCAAAGACGCAATTGCATACGCGGTTATTCCGTCAAGGCGCACGGACAGGGTGATTGGATATTTTACCCTTGCCTCATTATCACTTTACGGCAAGTGGTATGGACAGGGTGTCACAAGACTGGGAAATTGCAGTGTAACAACTTTGCCAAAACGAATTACCTAATTCCTTTAAGTGTGCGTGTTTATGAGAAAGTTATGGAAATGTGCACAATCAATGCAGATTCATGCACAATCTGACAACATGACGCTCAAGGGCTGCACATTCAAGACAAAAAAAAAAAGTGGCATGTTTGGGATAAAACAGATGCGTCTGTTTTAAGTGATGACAAGTGCAAAACAAATTCACCCTGCAGAATGAATGAAACCGGGAGAAAAAAAAACAACAATTTGCGCATTTGCCCCCCTTACCTTGTCAACACAGGAGAGTGGTCGTCCGAGAATCGTCTCCAGAGTAAATCCTCTGTTTTTTTCTTTTTTAGCTGAAATTGCGTCTTTGCTTCGGTGAGATAACAAGTCAGGTTTGATCATATAGGACGTCACTTGGACGGTACGGTCCCACACACTGTAGTATCTTCCTGTGTCGCTCTGTCTGTGGGCTGCAGAGGCATCACTGAACGTATGAAACAGCGCTTCACATGAGCGGAGAGAGGGAAAGTCCGACATGGAGTCTGACTGCTGTCTGACTCTGGATCCTCCTGAAGTCATCCAAGTTCAACACTAAACACTGTGGAGACTGTAGCTACCACACTTTAAAATAAAAAATTAAAAAATATATATCTTTACCATTATAAGTGCTACTTCTGTTGTTGTGTATGAATTACAACAGGAAAATATGAATGAGGACTCCCCCCACCTGTGCTAACTACAGGGTTCCCACGGGTGCTTGAATTCCTTGAAAATGCTTGAATTTCAATTCAGTGTTTTCAAGGTTGTGAAAATGCTTGAAATTTGTGTGATGTCTATTTGTCACTGTTATTGCGCTATGGTAGTTACACAATACACCGCTCACAAGCTGAGAATACAAGCCAATTCACAATTAGTTAAAAATCAAAACAGTCAATCTACCACCATATGAAATAATGCTAATTAGACCCATATTATTATGCCATACAGTGGCACCGCTGCGCTTCCCATGACCATCATGGCAAACACAACTAGTAGGCTACCTATTTAAAGGTGCTGGAAAAATGAAAAAACTGGTGCTTGAAAAGTGCTTGAATTTGTTCATGAAAAAGGTGTGGGAACCCTGTAACTAGCGGCTAACAGCTACAGGCTAAAGGCTAATATCTATCGCTAGCTATAGCTACATGGTTCATAATTCAGCACTGAAATCAACAATAAAATAGTTTTTGTATACATAATGCTGTACAGGCTAAAAGATAATACTAGTAGTACTACTAGTATAGGCTATCACTAGCTGTATGTTGAGGTTAAAGGCTAATGGCTACAGGCTAAAGGCTAATATGTGGCTATCGCTATAGAACTAGCTACATTGTTCATAATTCAACTCTGAAATCAACAATAATAAAATAGTTTGTATTTGAAATGGAAAGTGGGAAAATAAACTGTAAAGTGAGGACCCCAAGGTGCATTTTAATTAATCAATAATTAACTTATACTAGTTAGAGTTTGAGGCTAATGGCTACAGGCTAAAGGCTAATATCTTGCTATGCTATTTATCGCTAGCTATAGCTACATGGTTCATAATTCAGCTCTGAAATCAACAATAAAATAGTTTTTGTATACATAATGCTGTACAGGTTAAAAGGCTAATATTTGGGTATATACACTATCACTAGCTGTATACACTAGGTAGCCAGAGGTTGAGGTTAAAGGCTAATGGCTACAGGCTAAAGGCTAATATGTGGCTATCGCTATAGAACTAGCTACATTGTTCATAATTCAACTCTGAAATCAACAATAATAAAATAGTTTGTATTTGAAATGGAAAGTGGGAAAATAAACTGTAAAGCGAGGACCCCAAGGTGCATTTTAATTAATCAATAATTAACTTATACTAGTTAGAGTTTGAGGCTAATGGCTACAGGCTAAAGGCTAATATCTTGCTATGCTATTTATCGCTAGCTATAGCTACATGGTTCATAATTCAGCTCTGAAATCAACAATAAAATAGTTTTTGTATACATAATGCTGTACAGGTTAAAAGGCTAATATTTGGGTATATACACTATCACTAGCTGTATACACTAGGTAGCCAGAGGTTGAGGTTAAAGGCTAATGGCTACAGGCTAAAGGCTAATATGTGGCTATCGCTATAGAACTAGCTACATTGTTCATAATTCAGCTCTTAAATCAACAATAAAATACTTTATGTATATATAATGGATACAAAATGGAAACTGGGAAAAATAACTGTAAAGTGAGGACCCCAACGTGCATTTAATTCATCAATAATTAACTTATACTAGTTAGAGTTTGAGGCTGATGGCTACAGGCTAAAGGCTAATATGTGGCTATCACTATAGAACTAGCTACGTTGTTAAGAATACAGCTCTGAAATCAACAATAAAATAGTTTGTATTTAAAATGGAAACTGGGAAAATAAACTCTAATGTGAGGATCCCAAAGGTGCATTTAATTCATCAATAATAACTTAACTAACTTATACTAGTTAGAGTTTGAGGCTAATGGCTACAAGCTAAAGGCTAATACTTGGGTATATACGCTATCACTAGCTGGCTACATGTTTCATAATTCAGATATAAAATATTGCAATGAGACCATATGTTTTTATCTGTGTATTTCTATAACAATATTCTACTGCTGAAACTGTATGGACACTGTAAGTGTAAAGTGAGGACCCACGGGTACATTTAATTTGTCAATAATTAACTAAAGGTTGAGGCTAAAGGCTAATCTTTGACTAGGTTATTCCCTACATATTTTCATAATTCATATCCTAAATCAATAATAAAGTATTGCAGGGACAACTGTCAGCTGGAGCCTTTAGTAGCCCCTTCTTTATTAGACACACACACACACATATATTATTCTGTCAACTGATGTTTCCAAGTTTCGTTTGTTTAACTCAAATTAAATATTTGTTTTCCCCAGTAGCCTAACCTTATTAAGCATTGTTTAATTTTATTAACTTTTGTCATCTGAATTTGTCTGCAGGTTAGGGCACATTTAATTAAATCATCCCTTCATCATCAAAGCTGTTGCAAAATAATACATATGATGGAACATTGTGGCCTTTGGGTTATTGAGCATAAATACAATTTTTGTGCTCACAGTCACACACATGCACAAATACAGAGGGACAGTTGTGCAACACAGTGCACACAGGCACATCACACAGACTTCTCACATCACTCTCTGTCTGTCTCTAGCAGTGATACTGATGAATGGCTGGAGGCTACTCTGCTGGGAGAGAGCAAGAACCAGCAAACCAGCCGTGCCTCTGCTCTGTGCCTGCCAGGCAGCCTAGATCTAATAACAAGGTTGCATACTTCAATGGCATAACCCTGGCAACAGAAGCAGCAGCAGCAAAAACGGAACTTGCTGGAGGCTACTGGCGTGTCTTAGTCTGGACTTTGCATGATCAGGATTATTTATGCATTTACAATAAAGGCAACATGGCTCAGATCTGGATGTGACACCGCATAAGAAAATGTCTGCATTGAGATATTATCAGGGGATTTACTGTAGCCTAAAGCCTTTTCATCAATCGGCAATCAACTATTTATCGGTGGCAGTCAGTCAATAGAGGCATTCCCTGAAAGTGTTGGTGAAATCAATATTCCCCCGGGACACAACACACAACCCAGAGAGAGAGTCGAGCAGAGGAATAATTAGTGGCTACTTGCACTGTATGCAAGTAACTGATCAACTATGTTGCCAGTAAAGCATTATGAATGAAGGTGACCAAATTAGTAAGTTTTCTCCTTTCACTTTAACTTTAATGTAATTATTTAATCTAGTGTGATTCCAGTGTGGTGGCTGATTTAAGGGAAAATTGTCCCAAGGTTAGCTGCAGTAAATCTTTCAGAACTGTCCTTAAACAACAACAAGCACAGCATGCATTAATGGAACTTGTGCTGGTGCAGTGAATCTCTCAGGAGACAAGTGTGATCTTATTTGCGTCACAGCATCTTGCAAGTACAATACACGCATGACGCAAGCCTACACATCAAAGTGTGTTAAAAAGCTTGGCTCTCTTAAAAATAACGTCCTGAGGCTGAGAAACAGAAAAACACAGATATGCTTGTTGAATTTAAAATCCCATGAACCTATGATCCCCGAGGCTTGTCAACAACACAAAAAATGTCTCACACACCACATATATCCATGAGAACAGCAGTGTTTGAACACATTTTACATATCAGATTAAATGTGAGTGATTGTGTGTGGCTGAATCCAGTCCATGTTTTATCTCTCTCTCTCTGGCTCAACATGCAACAGCCAGCTATTTATCAATAATTCATACCAAAGGAGGTAGTTACAAACATATGAAAGATGACACAGAGAGTGCAAAGTAACTGTTAGATGACTTAAATCATACTTTGACAGTTTTTCAGAGGCTCAGACTGCTCGGCTCTCTCTCAAAGAAGAAGCCTTTATACTGTATTTCTTGCTTATTATGGATATATCTACAACATCTACAAGTCAATGTCAGCGCATACACAATTTGCAATATGGTTTACATGCATTGCCTCTGTCAACAGGGTAATCATTTGGTTTATAATTACACTGCAATTTATTTGATTAAACAAATTTATGATGCTGACAGATGAAGCCCAGGCCCTATTAATGTGAATTATTAATCATTCTACATCATTAAAAATTCTGCTGATGCTGCCATAGCAATGACAGCCTCGATGGTGAAAAGCTTAATGAGTGTCTTTAAAAACAGTATGCTGCTTGTGGAGAAGATGAATGTTGCACGTAGCATGCCAGAGGAATTATAAACAGAATGTGAATTACATAACACCTCAAATAAAACCAAATTCATGTCTTCATCTGTGGCGGCATATTGATCGCAGCAGCGGTATGCTGCAGATGTCATCTACAGTTTCAGCTTCACCTTCCCATCTTTTCCCTAGACTGCCACTCACCCCTTCTTCTTCTTCTGCTGCTTCTCTCACAACAATTTCAGACTTGAGAGATTAGCAGATCTCAGCTACGAGGCGTGGCTGGATGAAATCAGTTTCACTGGGTTGGAGACAGTGAGCACGTTCCCACCCAGCATTTTTCGATCGATGCTCGTGAAACGGCCCAGAGGGACGTCTGCAAGCCTTTGATGTTCCCTTGAAGACTCTATCGCTTTTTGACTTGATTTAATTCAGGCCTCTTTGTCTTGAAGCAAATGAATTCGAGCCTGAAAAGTGACGCGTAAACATCAGCATGCATGTTTTTTAATGGAAAGAGCAGATGGTGTGAGCATGCTGGCCTTAAGTTAAGGAACATGTTGCATTTTCTAATTGCTCAATTAATGTTACACGTCTTTTAGCCTGAGAAAACCATAACTCATTACATGTGCTCATGCACAAATTTGATCCTTCTTAACCACAATATTCACATGAAAGAACCAAGCTAATGAGCAGAGCTTTAATAGCGAGTATTAACATATATGTTGTTTAGTGTATACTTTCTGCAGGCGTCCAAACACTAGTAGAAGTACCAAGAATAGAAATGTCATTGAAACTGAATAATCCTGACGAGGGGTGGGGTGGAATACACAACAAGTTTTTCCACGGGACCTTGAACAATAATAAATATAATAAAATATAAAATAATAAAAATAAATGTCATTTTTCTTTCAATGAAGACTCACTTTGTGTGTTTGTATATGGACAAATTCATTCATTTGTTAAGTCCATGTACACAGATATGCAAGAAGTAAATAGACACCTTCATTCAAATTCAAATTAAAGGTGTCTAGTATTTAGAGTATTTACTTCTTGCATGTCTGTGTATATGTGTATGTACCATTATTTCCCAGCTTTAAGAGGACCAAGGCAAGACACTGTCACAAGGATGAGCTCTGTAATCGTAACACAGTCCTCTATGAATTGAGTTCATTCAAATGCACTTAGTGGATTCGTAGCTGAATGACTAATGATTGAAGTCCCATGAATTACTTAGATATAGTCATCTGTGAACATGTAAGGTCCACTGTCCATTTTCTTTATAATAAAGTGTAACAATCTGTATTTTTAAGTAACGTGTAGACTGGAATGGAAAGAAGCAGCTCTGTTGGGTTTTGAAAATCTGACTCTTGGTCTTCCTGAACTGAACAGGCAGCACTTACATTTTCTATTTCCTACATTCACTCGGCTGCTCTCCTTCATCTACCCTTAGCCCTTCCGATTTCCCTCAATGGGACTTGTGCTTTTCACACATCCTTATACTTTACAAAAGAAATTCATAGCGAGGTAATAAATATTGAGCAGCACAAGCGAAAACGTTGAAGCAGCCGTCTGTCACTATAGTGCCTGAGCAAGATGGAACAAGATTTGTGGATTAAGGCAAAAGTCAGAATCCTGAATCAGCTGTAACGTAAGGAGCTATACATACACCAGTGATGTTAACATGCTCTATAGATCCTACAACTCTCCCTCAGTGAAAGATATTACTATATTATAAATAATTGATCAGTTGATCTACTGTAGAAAATGTCAAGTTCCTGGAGCCTAAAGTAATGTTTTTAAATTCTGTGTATAGGCAATTTCCTTCAAAATACAAATACAAATACAAAATACATTAAATATGTTGGAAAATAGTTGCTGAAAACGTGTGAAAAGACTTTGAACGACACTGAAATGTGAAGTTTTTTATCAGTTTTCAATCCAGGATGTTGTGGGCGGTCCTAAAGGGTGGCTTGATGACACGCTGAGGCCACCCTGAGTATATCTATATATATGAAAGTTTGTTGCAGATATATTTTCTGTTGACTAAAGGAATAGTTTGACATTTTGGGAAATTTGCTTATGTGCTTTCTTGCCCAAAGATTACATGAGAAGATCAATACCACTCACATATTCGCACGCCAAATATGAAGCTAAAGCCAGGAGCTTAATTTAGCATAAAAACTGGTAGCCTGACTCTCACTGGTTATGTGCTGGATGATAACAAACAATATGTGTTAATTAGAGAGCTTTAGAGGTAGGCAGATCTTCTTATCTTTAGAGAGAGAGCCAGCCTAGCTTTTTCCCCCTGCTTCCAGTTTTTATGCTAATCCAAGCTGACAGGCTCCTGGCTGTAGCTTTAGATTTAACTTACAGGTCTGACAATGGTATCTAACTCTCAAACAGAAAGCAATATAAATACTGTAGCTCCCAAAAAGTCTATTCTTGTAATTTTCTGTGCATAGAGTAGGATGCATATTGTCATGCGTTTATTATAATAGATGATGTATGATTATAAGTGACAATAAACTGAACTGAACTTGAACTAGCTGTCTAGTATTCGGCTCTGATTCACTATGACGGGACACACAACTGCGGATGAACACGTAGCTGCTGCAGGAATTAAAGCGTTGACCCTCCAGTTATGGGGTACACTTGGGGATGGTCACTAACAATGTGCAGCCTTGACACAGCATGTTTTTTACATCACGGGGGAGGGGGTTTGAATTTCTGCGTGAGAACTCCCACCCGTTGGAAAGAGCTGTTTATATTGGCACTACAGCATTGTGTTGTTACTTTCTGCCACTGTGTTGTCATTCTGTAGCTGCCATGTCCTTTTGGTAGAGACAGGCAGGAGCAATTCCTGCTTGAACTGTTCACTGACAGATAGAAGGTGCTGAGAGAACCAAACAGTGACTACATTATCTTTGCTTCACTGCACTGCTTTCTCTTCGCTCTTCTTGCTCTTTGCCCTCTCGCTCTAACACTCTCTTTTCTTCTTCTCTTAGTCTGACTTTCCTTTTCTCTGGACCCTTAATTTACTATTCCCCAACTGAAGTGACAGGTGTCAGAAGGGCTCCATTGATATTGACTAAAGACTGTCACCTTGGAAAAGAGTCAAGCCGTGTCACATTGAACGTGACATATCTCTACTCTCCAAACTAGTCCAGAAAAAAAAAAAAGCAGAAATGGGAGTCATTACAATTTTACTGCAAGTGCAGCTCTTAAAATATATACGCTTCAAATTGAGGGTAAAATGTTTAGAGTTTATAATAAAGCAATAAATTAATTCAGTTATGAGGGGCTGTCAAATTGTTGTAGCTGCCATCCAGTGTCAATTACTTTCAATCGAGCCGAATAAATTAAAGAAATATATTCACTAGAAAACACTGTGGAATTGTTAAAAAAGGTCTTTACTGACACTGGCTTCAGTAGACCATAATGCATTGCAGTCACATGATGTGTTTTAAAGGGCATTGAGTCTTTTCATATTTTCATCATTGTTATTATTATTGCTCCTCACAGCAACCAGATGCAATAAATTTCTGGTGGGTGTCACAAAGGATATTGGGCAATGTGGCAAAAACTGTAGTAGACATGGCATGGTTATTACAACACGTCATTACGAAACACACAAATTGATGACACAGTATAGGAACCACCTGAGAATTAAAACATTTTTTTAAAAAGGTATAGGAAAAAAAATGTCTTTGTAAGAAACAAAAACCACACAAACCATCCCTGGAATCAAGCAATTCCACATTTGAGACTCTCCAACAATGCCACTAAACCACCGTGTATTGTGCTGCTGGGTTTTATAGCTCTGACACGACTGGATTCAGAGATGAAAGAGCGGGGGGTGGGGTGGGGGGTGGGGGTAGGGGGGTATGAAAGTAAATCATGGAGGATGGAAAAGAAAGGAAAGCTGGTGAATGAGAGACATGCTGCTGCGGGCAGGCGTGCTGTTAAATGTTAGTTTGCTGAAGGAAAGCTTTGCGGGTAGGTTGTCAAGGATGTATCATCTCGCTATACCCACCAACAACAGTTACAGTATGCGTACCTTAATGAGGTACATCCTCTTATAAATAGTATAATTAATCATTTCACAGAGCAGAGGGGGCCGAGCTACTGTAAGGCACACCGAGTCTCTCGACGTCAGTCTCTCTGCAGCCACTGCTTGTCATACGCTCGTCATATTTGTGAGGCCGCCATTTTGTCTCCTGCATATTAAACATCCAATTTACCTCCATTTAACTTTTTGTTTGGTTCAATTTTGCATCATTTGTAGTGCAGGCTGGGTAATTTGAGGAGATACAGTTTGTGCTCTCCATACCAAGCTGGACATGACGGATGATGCCGTGACTGAGTTTAGGATCGACAACATGCGAAAACAAAGAGTGGAGCTGCATGACAGGAATGGGATTTTAAAATCAGCTGGAATATCGTGTACATGAACAAATGTGGACAGTACTGCATACATGAAGAATGGCGACAAATGAAAGGAAATAGTAATATTGTAAGTGTTACATCAAGATACCAGAACAGCTTCAATGCCGTTTGGCAGAGATTCTCTGAAAATCTATTCAAGTTATTCTTCTGAAAGATATTCAGTCATATGTTGTTTTGATGATGGTGGTGGAAAGCAATCATGTAATGCCAGTGGTTTTCATTCGTATCTTCTAGGTTCTGACCCCTCGACATAAAGCAATGTGTACTGCTATATAATACATTTACTTGTCGTGAATAGATCAACTGAAGATATTTCTTAGTTAGGCTGAACCATATACTGATTTTAAATGCTAAGGTGAGATTTAAGAGGGTCTATTAGCAGAAATTAAATATTCATGAGTGTGTTTTCATTCGTGTACAATCACCTGAACATGTTGAACTGCCATGTTTCTACAGTAGCAGAGAAGTGACAAATCAAACTGGCTCTAGATGGAACTCTTTATGTTTAAAACATGGCCACCACAGTTTCTTTTTCCACACTTGAGGATGAGAAGATTGGTTATTCACTTAGTTACAATCTGCAATCTACAGTAATGGCCACTTAATCCTACAATCCACATAGTACAACTGAGCCTGATAGATATGTCACTAATTCAACCAAAGTGTTGGAAAATTTTTAAAAAAGCTGTTCTGATGATCGAGCTGAGTGAAAAGACAGGGGATCACCCAAGTGATTAAAATACATTCTGACAGGGACTTGAATGTCTTTACCAAATTTCATGGCAATCTAGGAAACAGTTATATAACAGAGATATTTTAGTCTGAACCAACAGATTGACCAGTTATCATTTCCATCCTTAAAGCCAAGCTGCTAGCATGGCTGGTAAAAAGTAGACTAGAAGAAATCCTAAAAAACTATTTATGGGAACCACTGGTCCAAATTCTCCCATTGGTGGTCAGTTGGGTTGTGTCTTGGTGACTGTGAAGGCAATAATGCTTTGCGTAGAAGCGTCCTTTACTTTATCATCTTTCTGTAAAGTGTTTTTTATTTCTTCACACAAACAAGAACCAGTCTTCAAGTAAATAAGTAAATAAATGTCAAAGGCTTTTCAACTAAATAAAGAAATATTCCATAGTACCAAGTTTGCCACGAGACCATCAAAACACCACAAAAAAGCTTTTCATAAAACATATTTCAAGGAGTAATCAACTATTTTGTTACAGCAGTGAGTCTGAGCAGGAGTGCTGATAGCAATTCAAGGTCTAGTTGACAAGATGTGAATTCAGGCCTACAAATCCCCTAAACCTGATTTAGTCCAACATCGCCTGGCTTGTCTGAAGGGTCCTGTGATCCCACACCTCCAGCCTTCACACTCCACTAGCAGCACTTCACGGCAGCTTGAGTGACAGGAAAGTAGCAGCACTGAGAAAGGTTGTACAGTCCATACTGTACACATCTTGAGTTATAAAAAAATAGAGGGGAAAAAATCCTATGTGTTGTGTCCAAACTCGATGTTCAGCAATAATACAGCACAGCAGTAGACAGCGGTGGTTACTAGGATCCTTCAGAGGAATGAAAATATTATTTTGACAGCCTCTTATAGACCAAAGTAGTTTCATATGTGGAGATTTATCTCTTCTGATGGCTTGTCTGAGGCAAAGAGGTGGGGATACGAGGGAGTAGGATTGGATATGAATCCTGCGAAACTTCCATCAAAGCTGAAAATGTGGTGTACTGCTGGAAGTGACTTATTTTTATTTTCTTAACAAACCTCATTGCTGTGGTGTAAATTGCTATTTAATGTTCAGTAATGCTTTAAGAAGAACGTTTTTGCAGCTTAAAATCGACTTTTAAGTTGAGAAATGAATATGCGATATCCTTAAATGTTGTATTCTGCACAATGAACAGTTTTAATACTCCCATTATAATGTCTAAATTATAGTTGTGGGACTCTGTACAGAACACTGTAATTGTTGATTGCTTTTAGAGGTTAATATCATCAACTCTCACCTTTGTTGTCCTTTGCCATCCTCATTTGTAATCTAGTTGGCACAGCCACCACTATTGGTCACGGCAGTTTAATTGTGACATTAGGAGGCGACTTGGTTCTAGAGGGATCCACAAATGTCGTTCATAAATACAGCGTGAAAGTCACATAGCCTGGGCTGTGAGGAGATAAACTGCACTCCAAATACACAGAGCTTGTTAGTCATGGTCCCTAATTACCAAACGGTTCATGTTGGAACGTCCCAATTGTCCAATCTAGTCTGCACAGAAGTAATGCCAGGGAAGCTGTTGGCATAAATAACTGAATTTAAAATCTTTTCATTTTGTTTTTCTTCTTTGATTTATCAAGATTTTCATCCTTCAACTGTTTTCTGTTTATCCACATCTCTGTCACCTTCTTTTCTCGACGGCATCCTTACAAAAGAAAGATGACAGTGTTTCAACATTTAACGGTCTTTGGATGTAATCGCTATGTGATGCAGAAAGCCTATGAGGACTCACTGCTACCAAGACCTACATGAGTCATAAAGTGAATCATAATTTATTACCAAAGTGACAGTGATCCTTTATAATACCCATCATGCACATATCTCTCATAATGTACGTGATCAAAGATGGCGGGCGTGTAATTGGATATGATTTCATTCATTATATGATGAGCAGCCGACAAATTAGGCCTTGTCCTCTGCCAACAGTACGGGTCACAGCAATCAGTCAGTCAACTTGAAAGAGTTGTCCAGACACAATGTGGGATTATGACATTAAAATAAAGGGGTGACACAACAGCTAATGTTAAGTGCTCTCTTGATAAATTTAGCCCCGTACACTGGAAGGAGCTTGTTGACTCAGTGGTCGTGAAGATCGTCTAGTGCTCATAAGAGCTTTCATTTTCGCCCACATGTATCAGATGTTATGACTCAACTCGAGTATATAATGTGTGGCTTTTTTAATGTTTAAGTGAGTGCATACCTGTGTATATGACTGCGTATTCTTGCATAAGAGTCCATAAAACCTTTAATGCAAGCACTCCCAACGGACCTCTACATTAATTATTACAGAGCTTCAAGTACAATTCACCACAAGGAAACATCTGGTACTGGATTAAGAAACTGGCAGGGGAGTCGAGTCCTGGGTCGAGTGCTCCCTTTAGAAAAGGTTGAGCCGCAGCAGTTACGACCTGCCTAACAGTTTTTATCGGACTTATGTGGGTGCTATTATTTTGTCCCACCGTCAGTTAAAATTCATGCAATACATAATGTATATATTATGTGTGCTATTAACATATTGTGCATCATGTGATATTAAAACTCTCCGTTTAAGAGAAGAGAAGATCAAACCACAGTGTATAAAAGCACTCCTTTGACAACCGTGTGGAGCATTAGCATCAACATTTAAAATATAAAACATATGTACAACAATAATTTGTATATTGCAGTATTCACCACAAACACTTCAGCTGCAGCAGCCTGCCCTTCTGCTATGTAGCCAAAATGTTTCACATACACTACACTAAACTTTTTAAATGTTATGAGTGCACCATGCGAGCACCCACAGTACACTGCATTTCGCCATAATTGACAGTGTAAACGCAATTATGTTCTCAAAATAGCATGTATAAGTATGGAAGTGCAAACTGAGACACAGCACTGGAGGGAGAGGGTGAGGCGATAGGGTTGCAATCAGCAACTTCATTACTATATGGTACAAAATCCTACACACTAGTCCTAATATTACTACTAATATTATTATGACTGTTATTCAGAATGTCCTACATTATATAGATTAGAATTACTGACGCATTAATGTGTAAAGGTGGGACTAATACGATATAATTATAGAATAGCTTAACCAATACATCATCATTTATTTGTTGATTATGTTTTGTAATAATCTAAATCTGCAAACTAGCGACTGAAGTTATCAAATGAGTGAGTTTATACCACACAGCCGCACTATCATGCAATAGTGCCACTGTGTGGTAGAGAGCTGCACACACAAGACTTACAGTGACTTCACGAGACACGACAAGTGGAATACACACGGCATAAATCAGCACAAAATCAACAAGGTTTCACTACAGCTTTTTAATGTAAACATAGACCAGCTTAGAGCTTTAAAATACTGTCAGTACTATAACAACACATTAATATGTACATCATTTTCTGAAAAACAAAAAATATAACAAGTAAAATAATGCTTTTACTGTTAAGGTAAAAGAAAATACAACTTACACATTAACTAAAGTAATGACTTCCAGGTCAGCCAATGCCGTATCTCGTTATTCATTCTTGATTTAATTTGATGCTGCAGTCATTAAACAGCGATCAGATTAAATCACATCAGTGAAATAGATTTGCAGAGAGTCGTGGCCTGGTTGAGCTGAACTCCTGCCATCCTCACACCCAGACCATTAGCTCTGACTAAATGGCAAGTTTTGGTTACAGCCAACAGCCTCGAGGCTTAGGAGCTATCCGGGTCACCATGCAGGTTCCTTGTTTCTAAAATCTCACACCCTGTCCTGACTTTCTTTTACTCTTTAGCCCGCTTTTAACGACTGAATTGCAGATTGTTTATGACAGGGGAAGATAACAGATGCTTAGTGCAGGTCTATAAAAAGGGATGACACAATATATAGTATATCATGCCATGGCAGGTTATTGGTAGAGGTGGTGTCATTCCCTGCAGCACACCAGCAGATACTGGACTACTTTTGTGGCAGAACCACATTTGAAAAGGTGGGTTTGATTATGAATTCAGATTTTGTACGTATCGAGAAAATAAACAGACATTTTTGTTCTTTTTGTCTAAAGTGAAAGTTAAATCCTCTTGTGGACTTTTACCCTCAGATCATCATCATGGTAACCCACAGCCCAGCCCGCGTCGTGCTCATGTTTGCTGGATTGTTTACCTTTTTAGCCGCGTTCACATTGAACTCCCTATCAAGATTTGGCGTTAGATCAGGTGAATATTTGTCAGATGAATCAAATCTGTTGAAAGTGTTGTAAAGTATGTCATGGAATAAATAACAAAGTGTGCTCATCTCAATACAGGTATTTTCAAGCAGAGCACGGAGGAGGTGATAATCAAGTATAAAACGCCCATAACGCCTGCTCAGTGGGCTCTGTTTGTCTGGGATTTCATGTATATTTGGGTTTTTGCCATGTTTGTATACTTTTTAACGGGACTCTGTCGAAGGTAGGCTTCTGCACCATTTGCCGTATCTTCATTCATAAGATGATAATGCTTAATAGCCGCACCCCACTGCATAACTGTGTCTATTCCTTAATTCTTTTATCACATCCTCTTACGTTATTGCATGCAAGCAAATCACTCCACCTTGTCCTGAGGCAATTTAGTCTTCCTCTGTGCAGTCATTTTCTCTTTACATGTTGCCAAATGCTCTGACTCCGTATGATTATTTCCCCACAGGCACAATTTGTTTGCTGTTGTGTATTTTCTCTGACAATATTATCCTTGCTCCCTGCAGGAATGCTTATGACTGGATGTACACCACACCTGCGGTGCTCCCCTATGGATTTCATGTCTCTGTTATCATGAATATTGGCTTGAACATTGCATGGTTGTTTCTGTTTGACAGAGAGTAAGTGTGTGTGTGTTTAAGTTAGTAAAAAACATGTTTAAGAGCTGTGTTTTATGCCGTCACTCCTGGCAGTTTAAACGTCTGCTTTTCTGTTTTATGCCGTCACTCCTGGCAGTTTAAACGTCTGCTTTTCTGTGTGTATGTGTGTGTGTGTGTGTGTGTGTGTAGGTTGTTGCTGCCAGGGCTGATAACGACAACCTTAATGACGCTCACGGATTACATGATCCTATATTTCTGCTATCATGGACTGAAGATCTACGGGGCCTGGTTGAACAAATTTCGCAACACAGACCTCTGGCTTATCAGAATATTGGTAAAACTGGCATTTTTCTTTCTTCGTGTCTCAACTTTGCCTCGTGTGAAAAGGGAAGGAAGTCTTTGATTTACAGGCGGCCTATGTAAAAAGCTTATAAAAACTGTAATAAAGTCACAAATTCAACAAACAAAGGTGCTCTTTGGACTGAAGGGCCGCACACATGAAAAAAGGTACGCTGCAGTAGCTTCAGTATAGATTAAAAAGACGTTTTCATTTGAACTGTGACACCTACGCAGTACTAGATGTTTTAACAGTGGCCTTCATCAGGGTACAGTTTAACCTTTACTGTACTTGAACACTGACTGCCTTTCATTTCCTCACATGCCAAACATGCGATTCTTATTCTCAGTGCCTTGGACAACATATTCATATATTGCAAGCATAAAAAAAAAGTGTTATGTATCTTCAGCTGTGCTAAAATGTTCCAAAAAAATAGGGAGTAGCATTTAATCTCCAATGACACCTAATGACACTCTTCAAGATTGTTTAAAGTTAGACGTACGTGTAATAAACCTTGCAACGTCCTCAAAAATGTATAGCAAACGTTCCAAATTCATGAAACTATAAACACAAAATAAACTGATTTTGCTGTGCGTTGATTGCAATGAATGGATCAAAAAGATGCTGAAATAACTACATCATGATGGGAATTCATTAAAAGTCAGAATTCATACTTTGTCAGGTCTTTCCAGAAGCAAGAAAGCAACTTTTAAAATGTTTGTTTTTTTGAATAGCATTCAGATCGATCAGGATTATGCTTAGTTCACACTAAAAAATACAACTGATAGCTGGAAGATACATATGTCCAGCACTTACCAGGCAATCCAACTTCCTTGCTTACTTTTCTCCAAGCAATTGTATTTTTTGTCCGGTTTCTGTATAAATAATATGTAGTACGATCACAGCTGCAGACAGGTTGAGAGGCAAAGAGTGAAGATAAAACTTCAACTTTTTAATCCCAAAAGACCACTTCCCTCTGCACATTCTGTCAATAATGTTCATTTTTGGAATGTTTAAACATTCATGAACTTGGCTCTTTTTTTTCCGGCTATGTCTCGCACCTTACATCTCACCTATTCCTTAAGATAAATTATCTGAAAAATGCATCGGCTCAAAGCTGAAAAAGTGTTGTTTAATGGGTAACGCCATCGATTTCACACTTCAAAGTCTGTTTTGTTGTGTGATGTCACTTAAGGCAACACAGGTCGGGGCTGGAGACTAAAAGTTTGAAAGTAAAATATAAAAAATGTTGAAAGAAAGAAGTGAGCTTACTGCACGCCTGTAGCCCACTACTCATACACAACAAAACATAACCAGGCTACCAGCACCAGGCCCTCACTAGTTAATTGTTTTTTTATTTATATTTGTACAGAAATATTACTACTACTAAGCTATTTCCTTTTTTTGTGCAGTGTCACAACTGCTGCCTTGAGTCTCTGTTGGTTGCCTGGCAAATAGTAAAAAAAACATGTGACATTTTTATACTTTCACTGAAAAAGTCAAACTATTCCTTTAAAAAGACATTTTATCAGTAGCATTCCATTTGTTACGTCCCGCTGCACACTGCTGACACACTATAAGTTAAAACAAGCCAGCTACTGGTCCACAAAACTGCCGGCTGCTCCATCGCCCACATCCAAACAGTAATTCCTGCCAAAATGCCCAGTCCTACCGGCTGTGTAAGGTCCGTGCACAACAGCGACTGTGGTCTATGATTAGAAGCAGCCGAGGTCGTAGCAAAAACCTTGAGATTGGTTTCCAGTCCGTCCTTACTTTGCACTTGACATGAAAGAAGAAGTGATAGATAAGGACATGCGACAGACCGCCATCCCGAAAGGAGAATCTGTCAAATGTTCTGTGCAGGATTACTGACTGCTGCCCTTGAGGCTGCCCATAGCTTTATATAGTCTGTTTGTAGTGCTGAAGCAACTAGTTGACTGACAGAAAAATAATAGATGACTAAAATAATAGCTGCTTGCATTAAATAATCAATCTTATAATGATATTCAAGCTTCTTTCATTGTGTTGAATCAGGTGCAAAACGGAACAGCTATATATACAACATGGGGGACTCTCTTCACTCTACTGAACCTGACGATATACATACAGTATGAGACAGATGTGACTAAATGTGACTATGCAATGCTGTCACTGCTGCTGATTCTGATGAAGCTGTTGGTCTGGTGAGTCTGACTCCCTGCTGTGCTCTGTCATTCAGCCGCTGGTGTTATATCTTCCCCGGAGGGACGATGCTTGCAACAAAAGGAACCTCAATCTTCTGTGTTTGTCACCATTTGCCCCCAGGTTTCTGTTGGAGAACTTCTACCTTGATGAGCATGTGCGTTACATTGTGACCATCTACCCTGTGGTGATCCTGTGGTTCTCAGGCTCTCTGAGCAATTCTGACTCCCCTCAAAGTAGAAGTTATATCTTTGCAGGTACTGTTTGAGACCAAACACCCGTTTTCAGTCCTTTTTCAGTCTCGGACTCTTAATGGATTCATATTAATATTTCATTTTCTCCTCCCTCTTCAGCTGTTATCCTGGCTATTTCCTGCGCCATGTTTGTGGCCCGCATTGCTCTGGTCACATGGAAGCATTACAAACGGCCGCTTTACAATAACAAAGGGCCCAACATGTCACCAATAGAAATAGCCCTGACTCAAAGAAGACTCTTTCTATGAATATTAGCTCAGACTTTTACTCCTCGGCATATTTTAGTTTGTTTTGTTCAGCAGCATTTTTCTGGATGGTAATCTCAGTCAGTCAGTTGATTTAAATACGAATTAATGTGTAAATACTGTAAAATTAAAACAATTGTCCCTTGAACAATGAATTGACTGTTTGTTTCAATAAAAGTTTTTTTTTTTTAATCATTGTGTTTTTCACAGTCAACATTACACTAAACAAATGATGAGGTAAAGGACCAGTGTTTTAGATTTACTGGCATCTAACACTGTAGTTGCTGAACGCAACCCTGTCACATCACACTCTCCTTTCTACTGTAGTACAACAGAGAAACAATGCTGGCTGCCAAATACACTGAAAATACAAAAAGGTCTTAGAGCCAGCAGACTACTGTAGAAAGATGGTGGAACAACATGGCACCCACAGTGTCTGTAGATATAAAAGGTTCATTCTAAAGTAACAAAAACTTATTTTCAGGCGATTATACACAAATGAAAACACAGTTATGTGTATTATATTCCATTTCTACCAAATTCTGTAAATAGAAGCCCTGAAATCTTACACACTAAAAAAAAGAGGAGTAATTTTAACAACAATAAAGCCAAATACAAGCAAAATACGTATGTTTCAACATGGAAATAAGATAACAAAACATATACAATATTAAGGTTGAAATAAGTAATGAATGTGGGAGAAAACTGAAAAAATAACCATTTAAAATGAACCTTTAAACTTTACACAACCTGCATTTCTATGCATAAAAGTTACATAAGAAAGAAAGTACTTATTCAGGGCAGAAAATAAAAAGTATTTTTTAGTTTTTTTCTCAACCAAAAGTACAAAATCAAAAGATATTCAGTCTGTAATCATATAAAACAAGGAAAAGCAGCAAATCTATTGGAGACGTTACCATCTTCGCTTGATAAATGGCTTAGACTATTAATTGGTTATCAGTTAATTATTTGCATGTTGATCGATGAATCAATAAATCACATAAACTTCTCCCTATGATAAATAGCTCTGTGTACCAAATGAAAAACAAGGTGTCCTAATGTTAGCATCTCTCTCTCTCTCTCTCTCTCTCTCTCTCTATCTTTTGGGATGTTATAATAACACAGAGATTACAGGTCTAATAAAAGTGATATCATAAAATCATACAGTACATGCAACAGCCCAAAGTCCATAATATTGCTTGTGGTGTCAAATAGCCTGTCGTGCCTCACAGTCTTCGGAGCTGTGGTCGACACTATGGAGAGGTTCCAGATGTCTTCCCTCTTAGGGAAAAACAGGGAACATGTAGTGATACACGTTGGGAGCGTTTGCCTGGCTGTCATTAGTCAGCTGATCTCAGACATATTCTTTACTCTGGATGGCTGCAAGCCCAACGGTGAGTGACTCCATAACTACTGAATATTTCAATCATGTAATCATAATTAAGGGGTATTCAAAGCTTGAAATGTGGAGAGATTTGGAGTTTTAATATGAAGCTCACTGTGCTTTCACTGTGGGAATGCTCTAAATAGGGCCTAACTGCGCACTTGTTATTGGAAGACTTTGCCCTGAGAATCATTTGATGCCATTTTTACAAGCTAAGTGTGTGCTTAAACAAACTAGGTTGTATAAGCACACACACACACCTCATAATACTGACTGATGGTAGCATCAAATATGATGTTTTATTGCATTGTTTTTAGGAAAGTGTATATTAGATGTGGACAAATCAACACACTGATTACACACTGCAACTTCAATACGTCACTGTATGGAATTTACTTTCTTTTCATGCATCCTAATTTTCTCATGCATCCTGACTGAATAACTGCAGACATAAAAAAAAAAAAAAACATTTGAAGGAACATGACAGTTCGATGCGGATGTAAAACATACGCCGCGTGTATTTAAAAAGTCAAAATTACCTTGTGAAATCTGAATATTTGCCATTTTTAAAACTCAAATTTCTTTTCTTGGCATTCAGCTCTGTTTCAGGCCTCATACAGAAATGTGTCCGAGACCTTCGCCCTGGAGGTGACTATGGACTGGTGGTCAAGATATTACTGGATTATAATTGACTTCTGGTCTTTGGCTTGGCTCCTGTACGCAGTGTTCAGCCTTTGTAAAAGGTAGCATGGACGATGTCTTTTACGCTTTATTAAAAAGTCAGAATAAAGTGTGGTTAACCAGAGCTTCTGTGGTAAAATCCTTAAGATTTTGGGTTTAATGTATAAATGTATAAAATATTTATATAAATTATCAAGTATTTTAACTTTACAGCGCTGTATCACAGTTAAGACTGTTCTTCTTCCATCTATAGAAATGTCCTCGGTCCAGAGTCCTGCAATCCAGAAATCCACCCTCCATTATTTTATGTACTGTGGACCATGATTAACATGGCAAGAGTATGCAGCATGATTGTGTGGGACAGACAGTAGGTTGTGTCAATGCACACACACACACACACACACACACACACACACACACACACACAGCTACAGCAATGTTTACACTCACAAAAAATATACACGTGTGCTCAAGCAATCAAAACTGCTGTTGTTTCTACAGTGATATATCCGGCGGCGTCACACTCACTTGGATTATGCCCGTCCTCAGCTTCTACATGCTCTACATGTCCTACTCCAACCTCAACAAGCACAAAGCCTGGCTAGCCATCAACCCTAGAGTGTTTTCCGTGACACGTTACCTGGTGAGGCCAAAATATAACTGTAGTCACATTTTATTTGCATTCTGTGATAGGTCAAGAATGAAAAACGTGTTCAGTTCCCGTAGGTTTTATTGCTATCTTTATATGTCAACAGACCCAGAATGGCTTGGCAGCATTTGCCTGGTGGACTCTCTTAAATGCTTTGGTGGATCTCGGCATAGTCTTCAAGTACAAAGCAGGTGTTCCAGACCCGCTGATCAGCATCGTGGTCCTCATCTTAGTAGCCATCTGTGCTTTAACCTGGTAAGGACAAAACTACTGGACTAATATTTAACTTAACCTTTAAGTTTATAAAGGTTTTGTTTTAAAGAAATGAAAATGTTGCTTCCCTCAGGTTCTTCCTACAGACCTTTCCCCTAAACAAATACTTGCGCCACACATACAGTGTTTACGCCACTCTCATTCTGGGCCTGGGTGCAATGTTCACCAGAAGCTATCGCGTCAATGACCTGGCTGCAAACACAGTCTACAGTGGTAAGATATCATCTTAGAGTGAAGACGCACATCAAATGTGTGTATTCATTGTGGGAGTTTAACCCGTCCTCTCTTATCTTAAGGCTTCCTCATGCTCCTGATGACCATTATGAGCTTGGCCCATTTGATCTTTGACTGTTTTCGCACGGAGAAGCCTCTCGCCACAGATTTCTATCTGACATCTGAGGGCTGCAACACAGTGTGCCAACCTGAAGGCAACAGCAAACACAAACTTCAGAAGTGACGACATCCAGAAAGCTTTCTGCAAAATATGACAATCAAACAACGAAGCAATTAGATAAAACAACTTCTGTGCAACAGTGATAATTTGCTGAACAATATGTGCGCACTTTACATTTATCACCAAAAGGTGGAAGCATATACTCACTTCAGACTGAGAATGTGAACTAGCAAACAGAGCTCTGTTGTACCAGAAGATGGCACAGTGGTGCAAGCTTATATAGGGAAAATCTCTGTATATTGAACATGTGATTTAACACCAAATTTTATTAATGCAAATCCAGTGTGGCTCTTACTGTTTTTGGGGTTTTGAATCCAAAGTTAATCTGTCTTTGTAAGAAAAAACATAAAATCCTCATGCACACTTTAACTTGTCATTTAAGCTGAACCAGGTGAGCTTACGGGAAAGACGTGTTTTTACCCACAATGATGAAAATTTACAGATTCATTAAAAAAACAAAACCCTCTATACTCTCCTCTCTGTGTCTCTCAGTGTGTCTGTGACGAGGTGCCCCAGAGATAATCACACATGCTCAAGTTTATAAGTGCCCTCTTTCTTGATGCGGCTTAAAGGATGGAATATCAAACATGCCCGTTGGCTGTGAGGAAGAGCAGCACGACCTTTGATGAGAACGCCGGGCTGAATAGAACTGAACGTCAGATGAAAGCAGCAGGGTGGAAAAAAAAGACAATAGAGCTACAATGAGTGCGGACGGACATGCTGACCACACAGCTGAGCAAATTGGCCTCCATCTGTGCCATGGTTTTGTTCAGTGGGACAAAAAAAAAAAGATATTGAATGCAACATTTTCCCCCCCCAAATATTCACATTGTTTCTGAGTAAGATGTTGAAACAGAGAATCGTTGATTGGCTTGCCTTTTCGTTGCTGCTGATGAAGAGTTATTTTGGTGTTTACAGACATATCCCATTGCATAAGTGCCCTCTGTTGTGGGTGGATGTCTGTGACCCTGATCATAAACTCACGGTGGCAATTTATTTGACTGCCTCATTTGGAGAAAATCCTGCACAATGTTATTATCTCTCCAGCTTCATTATGCAGAACTGATTCGCTTTCAGGGTCGGTGCCAAAAGAGGCAGAGTTACAGCGCACAGGAGTGGAAAATCACTAATTACAAATCACATTGTTGTGCATATTATTGAGTAAGTAATTCTGCTCCCAGAAACGTCGATTTGGATAAAATATTACACGCTGCTGTGTTTGGAAATGTGGGAATTATACAGAGCTCCTGCGGTCAAGATTTTTTGTTTGATGGTTGAACGTCTTTGCCTTCATGAGTAAATTTGTTAGAAAGTTTTGTTTTAAGAAACGATGTTAGTCAAATAATTGATTGATTCATCGTCAGAGTTAATATAATAACTACTTTAATATAATAAATATTATATATTTTCTTGTTTCGGCAGATAGTAAACTTAATATCTCTGGGTCTTTGATAACAGGTTACTTGTTCAAGTCATTTTTAAGCAGAAATACAAATATTTCAACTGTAGATTTTGGAGGTTTTTCAGATAATTAGCTGTCAGTTGTGACATTAGGTGTAAAAGATTTGGGCAGCATTACAGTACTAAATGGAGAAAAGGATGAATTGGAAGCACGCACTAGACAGTCCAAACACAACAATGGCTCTTCTGTGAAGACTAATAACTGCTATTAAGGGTAAAGTTCAAGTATTTTTTCTGCACTTCCAGTAGTAAGTAACTTGTTTCTGAATAGAATATTATTTTTTGTACCCCTAACAACATAATGCATTAGCTTAGTTTAAAAAAAAAAGCACAATGCAGTAGTCCAAAAACTCTGCAAGAGCAGAAAATTAGATTCTCACCATATCATTTATCAACCAGTATCAGATTAAACAGGTCCAATCAAATTTCATTTAGAACTTAATTTGAACTATTCTCTTCCTGGCAAAGCAGTTTTTTATAAACACCAACAAGTTCTCAAAGTAATTTAAAGATGACAAGTGATAATGTGCATGGAAGGTGGCCGCAAAGTTAAATTACTTCATGGCTGTGGCTCTGCACATATTGCACCGTGGTGTTATCACATTTTTCCTCCAGAGAACTGAGGCCAAATCCTCCCCGGAGTAAAACACTGAGGGGAAAAGGCAGACGTGAAGGAGGAAATGGAGGTGTTTCACTGTCTGGCGGGATTGTAATTGTTTCTATATTCTCCAAAGACTTTTTTTCCCGCCCCATAAGAGAAATAACCTAGATATGCAAATGGGCATTCCTAATTAATTTAATTCATATAATTATGCCGAGAAAAGAGATTGGGTTGAAAAAGAAGTCTTACCTAGTGCCAAGTTGTCCTCCCACTCAAGCCTCCTCACTCTGCAGGGTACAGCTAAATTAGCTTGGAATATATTGAAGCATGCTTGGCTACACGGATGAGCATCAATTATCTCTGACATTTTAATGAGTGGTCTTCAACCTTTTGGAATCAACAAACAGTGCGTTGGTGGTCACGATCAATAGAAATAGATTCAAATGTAGTGACTAAATCCACTGATGTGCACAACTAGATGGTTCCTTAATGTAGCATACAGCTTTATTCCGGCCTTTATGTTGGAGCAAATTTCACTGTACGCTTCTACGAGAGATGGTTTAAACCTTGCGCTTGATCGGCTGCACAGTGTTTGTTCGAACCAGCTGAAATAATTACAAATTACAAAAACTTGTAAAACCTTTATTTGGGAATTCTAAAGCAACACCAAGACATTTGTGATCAGATTCTTTGTTTTTCTTTATTACATTTTCTGAGAAAGGTGGCTGTTTCTTGGAATATGTTCTTTGGAATAAGGAGGGGATTTCAGATACATTACTAGAAAATTATTTCAAAATGTCGTCTAAGTCTGCAGGATTCGTTTAGAAAAGGACAAAAAAAAAACAAAGATTAAAGTATTTTGAAAATCGCCACCAGAAACAATGAAAAATTGAAACATCTTTGGTTTATATGACTTGTTTTTTATGAAAGTAATAAATTAACTCAATCTACTCACTCAAGAAGTTTCAATTTAAAACTATAACCTGTAAACTTGACAAATAACAAAACAAATGTTTTTCATCACTAAAAATGGCATTTCATGAGTTTGTTGTGTCTGTTATGTGTCAGTTAGATAATAAATGTGCTAATTTCTCAGCAGCCTTATGGCTTCTTCTCCCAGTAGGTACTACATCTTAGCCCATTAGACAGAAAGAAAGACTGTGAGGAACGAGTTTTGAATACATGCATTTCTGTTTGTATTCAAACTGTTTAAGATGGAGTGAGCGTTACAGAAAAGAAAAAGAAAAAGCTGGGAGGACGACGACAGCATGTAGTGGGATCACGTGGTGGCTTTTGCTGGAAGCAAACAAACTTCAACAACCATCAGTACTGCAACTGTGGCACAGTGATGCCAATTAGCATAAGACAATTAGAATATATGTAAATGCTTTGAATTAATTAATCCCATGACGCAGTTACACTAATTAGCTGGTAATCCCTGACTCCTATTGCTCCATATTTAAGACAAACCCACTCAGTCCAGATAGGGGGACAGTAGACACCAAAGAGTGAGATCTGTTGGATAATTATGACTTTAAATTGATGATTTTTTTTTTTTAAAACTAGATGTGACTAATTAGTGGTGGTGCTTTCCTGTCTGTGCGAAACCAACAAGGAACTTGTTGATGTTAATCAAAAGATATAGATTTTAATTTACAGTTGTAATTTAATTATTGAGAACATGGCTCTCTGGTGGTCTGTAAATGTCTTTAAAAAGACAGAAACATAACTCAGTGCTGTATGTTTGGAAGAGCTGAACAGCTGTCTATGCCTACAGATGTTTTTCGTTTCTGCATCAACTGCTTGTTACTTTACTGACTTACTTGTTTGCACGGAGTTTGTCGATCCTGCATTGTCTGACTGTCTTCTTATGTGTCAACACAAATGAACAAAGCTTGTTTCATACACCCAGGGATTTATGAGAGGCCTGTCAACAAGACGCCTGCAGGAAGAAAAAAAAAAGAAGCTAGCTTGTGCTGTTTAATGAAAAGAGGATTCTGAGGGTGCAGCTGAGCTTCGTACTCGATTCTCAAATATTCACAGAATGCCAAAATACAAGGACTTCTCATGTACAACTCAAATAAGCATTTTTTGCGTGTGACTGTTTAATCAGCATCACTTTGACTTGATTTCATCGAGAAAACAACAAACTGACCTAAGATTGATAATAACATGGAAGCTGCTTCTGTGAATGTTATCGTGTTTGTCGGGCATAAAGTCTGTGATCAAAGTTATAGAGTCTGGCAACTGCACGGTAATGACAAAACTCAAGAATGTCCAGCAAATAACCTTCCATAAAAATCACAGTTTGACATTGTTACACACACAGATTCAACAAACCAGATATAAAGTGATAATTGGTGACTTAGCTGATGTTTACTTTCTGACAGAGCATGGCTCGCTGTTTCTGCCTGCCTGAGACGGTATCAATCCTCTTATCTAACTCTCTGCAATAAAGTAAACACTCATATGTCTTAATTTCTTTAATTATAACTTATAATTATATAAAAATAAAAAGATAAAGTATACGTAGTTGAATCAATATTGCAGTCAACCAGTACATATTGCTGTGCAACTTGCTTGCAGCATCAACCACAAAAAAGGCACTCAGTGTTTCAGATGTAACTATAATTAACAGTAAGGAAACACTTCTGCTTTCTGCCGAAATATTTCTCACACCTGTGGCTAAACGAGAAGTGTGAGGAGAAAATGTGAGATTCCATTCAGAAACCATTATTGCAGGGAAATAATTATCAAAATGGGCCACGAGAACAATCCAAATCCAATAAAATGTAATAATATTACCCTCTGCGATGGAGCGACCCTGTGTACAACCTCTCAGAAAACAATGACAATAACCTCAAGGGAAAACATGCTCCAAATCAATTCAGCCAATAACACTTATTACACAATATTCTAGCATTCATATTCACATCTAGACACTTTGAAAACAGCGTAAAAGCGTCGCATACAGGAAAAGAAAAAAAAAATTTTTTGTGTACAAATAATGTTAGCAGAAAGTTAACATCCAGCACAATGTGTAGGCCACAAACAGATCCAGCAGCATGTTTAAACATCAGTTAACATCAACTATATTATTATAACCAGCTAATAACACCTACTTACCTTGTAAAGCAGCAGCACTGAACTTCACTTCTGGCCTGAAGTGCATCCTGAAGGCCGTCCATCCATTTTCTGTAAAATCGTTATCAGAAGCCATGGGCAAGATGTTCAGTTCATCACGTAGAGATAAACAAGCATTTATAAACATCACATTCACACCTACGGGGCAATTCAGAGTCACAAATACACCTTTTTGCACAGCAGCCATTTTGACATGAAATAGTCAGGTCAGGTGTTTCCAATGATGCTAATTAAGGTTCTGTTCTATTTATTGCAGCAGAAACTTCCCAGCGAGCAGCAGCGCCCTGACCTGAATGGAACACAACCTTAATTACTATCATTGGTCGCACCTGTGTTTACCCTACAATTTCATGTCAAAATGGCTGCTGTGGAAAAAGGTCTATTAACCTGTACGTCTTTGGACTGTGGGAGTAGCCGGAGCTTCCAGAGAGGAGCCAGGTACTGAACCAGGAACCCTCCTCTTGCTGTGAAGCGACAGTGCTAACCACTGCACTGCACCGTGCCACCCCTAAAGGCCAAATAAAGGGACCCCTCCTGGTTTTGCCTCCACACATCTGTTAGCAACTGTTAGCAGGTTAATTTTGCTTATGAAAAACTACATCAGCAGCATCAGCAGCATTAGCAGCGAATTAATTAGCGGACAAGTTTAGAATAAGCCGCAGGGAAGTGACCATTTAATCAGAATTTTTGTAATATTTTGTAATCGTAATAGATTATTTCTATAGGGCTAACTTCCCACACCTTGAGTGTTGTGGAGAAATTGCTGAAGTCAAAGGTCAATGGTGAGGTCAGGAGGGAAGAAAGTGTTCAGGAGCCTCTGATGTCTTATGCTGTATTATTTATTGATGCTTGGCCAAGGAGAATTAGAGACACTCTCAAAGTTCATCAGAAGTGCCTGAGTCGGTCTCACATTCTGCCCAACTCATCCTGGTGGATCGACTTTAAACCCCAAGATAACACCACAAATACTAAACACGCCCGGAATTAGTCAAAGAGAATGTTTTTATTCATGGAGGTGTTATTGTCAGCATATTCTAGTCTGGAGACACAGATGTCTGTTTATGCAGATTGGAACATCAACGGCAGCTTTCTATTATGTCTGAGAAGGCAGCAATAGGTCTCTTCGACCCTGGCCACCACAGTGTTGAGATAACTGGCACCTACTGTTCCCAACCAAAGCCAAACAAGTAATACTGCCGAGGACTTCAAGGCCCACACGTGACCTTGTGTAACCTAAGGATAGAAAATTCCATAACATTGAGCACACCTTGAGTGTTGACCAAAATGCTCTAATAAACCCGCTATATGATACCTACCTGGGCATAATAGAGGGTTTAGTAGCAAAATAACCTGATATTTCCCTCAGGAGGTGGAGGAAACCAAAACAGAGCTAAAAAAGAGAGTTAATATTGAACTTAAATTCCCTGGGTGGACAGAAACATGAGTCCAAATGAATGCTAATGTTGCTCTGTGTCTGCTAGATGTGTAAATAAGCAACTGTTTGCTGACAGTATCCACACCGCTGACACCGTATCCATTTTCTAAAGCAGTAGGAAGCTGTTGTTTCTGCTGCCAAATGGACCAAAAATAAGTGAATTGACCATATTTTTGAAATCGGTGCACTGGATATATTGTACATCGGGTGGATTGAGTCACATCTGAAAATAGCAGCAGCACAGCTCGAGTTGATTGAACTAGCTCACAGGCTCGAAAGTGTAATATGTATTCCCCATCTGTGTTGTTTGTTGATTATATCAACAGCATAATGCCTTTGCTATTTTTGTGGTTTCTGATTGCCCAGTGAAACCTCTTTGAGATAGGTTAACTTTATTCTTTTCTCATGAAATAATGTTTTTCTGACTGAATTGAATTTGTTATTCCAACTGTAAGTAAAATGTATTTCCACTAAATATTCAATATGTTTTTAGTATTTTAATGTCAAGGAAAATATTACCATAGGTGGAATCTGTTGCAATCTGAGCTGGTGAATATGATAAATAGGACTTTGTGTAAGAAAATGTGATTTTGAAATAGGGCTGCAAGCTGTGTCAGTGTGGCAGGTTCATGTAAAATTCTGTTATGCTAGATCAAGATAACAATAAAGGAGGTACTGGGGTGATGAAACTACAGACTTATCATATCATATGCAGGATCAAAACCTCAGCGCCAGTCCAGGAGTTACACCAGGGAAGAAGAGACTCACCTTCGTAAATTAGATGTCATTACAGACTTCATATTAAGCCGACCAACAGGGCAAAGCAAGGAGCTCAGATACAGAAAATAGGACAGTATACCATCATTGTTTGGCGAGGGATCAATTTCAAGTATCTGACTCATTGTACCCCAAAAGGTCCAGGGTCTCTGATTGCAGCAAATTACAGATTAAAGGGCCCTTCATACTGTTACACAAGTGCTCCCGATACACTGGCTGGTGTCTGAGCTGACATGTGATGTGGGGTGTGGTGTGTGTAAGAATGTGTGTGTGTTGTAGGGCAGCAAGCTCTATTGCTTCCCCGCACTATTTATTTTTACTTGCGAAAGGAAGATTGGAACGAAGGAGTCAAGGTGTCAAACACATGAAAAACAGGAGAATCAACGTGTTCTGACAGTAAACTGTACACACATGTGTCTCCGCTACTGAACCTAGATTGTTAAATGGCTTCCTGGCTGCAGTGGAGTACTTTCAGATGAGTTATTGTGATTCTAAGCCACACTTCTTCATTGTTGCACTTGAAAATGCTAATGTCATTTTAAAGAAATATGAACCCTCAGCTTGTTTTACCTTGGCCGGTCCCTAGGAACAGTAGATGGATGGCTCCTCTCAGAGTTTCCTGGCACATGACCTTGAGTGCTTTATTAATTTCCTTATTTTTTTAGGGCAACACCTCGGGCTATTCACCTAAAAGATGAGTCAGGGGATCACTCGAGGCGTAAGCACTGAAATTAGACAATTTCCAGTTAAAACAGTTCATTAACTCTTTCAATTAAAAATCTTGTTGAAGAATAATTAAATTAAAACAATCAAATTGGCTTTTGTTTCATCTGTAAGCTACTCTTTTCAATTATTGAAAAGGACAGTAATTATTAAAGGTATTAAATGACAGGAGTCTGGTTAACATCCAATCATGTCTGAACTGTTTGAACATTAAAAATGTCCATAATTGCACTTCCACTCTTCAAGATTCATGCTTGTATTCAATGCCAAGCGACAAAGACAGATAAAAATAGAAGAGATTATCATCCACAATTCTTGAAGTTGAGATTTGAAAAGTGCTTTACACTAACCACCATTCAAACCACTTGAATTAAAAGCCATGACAAACTCATCTGAAACAATTAGGATTCATATTTTGACAGGTGTCAATAATGCCCTTTCACCCGGGGAGTTAAATGACCAAGGAGAATGCAATTTACGCACTGACTCATTGTGTTTCTAAATGCATTGCATTCAATGTGTCATCTTTGGAAAGGTGTGAATAAGACTGGATATATCATCTGCAGAAAATCCCTCTCTGGCTGTTATAAAGTGGATGTATTCATTTGATCTCATCTTTAAAAATCCAAATATAAATAGACAGATATCTGTAGCAACGACAAGGGAAAACAGCAATTCAAAGACACCTAGAAAAATATAATTTCAAAGATAGAAAAAGCATCAGTTATATTACTCTAAAAAGTGCCCGGAGAAAAGAAAAAACAAAGAAGCTGTTTCCGACTTTTACAGCAGCTTGAAATTCTTGTAACATAGCAGGCTGCTAAAGTAGTCCTGGCAAGTTCACAGCACCGCATGGGGTCAGAGCAATTTATCAAAATGATTGCTGTACAATAAGGACACCTCTGTCCTTCATCATATGTGCCAGCTAAAAGGGTTCAGGGAAGATCACAGAGGTGAAATGAAAGACTGTGCATGTCAATCACAACTTAGACAAGAACATTTTTTATTCAATATAGTGTTATTGTTGTTGTTTTTATTGATTTTTGAGTACGGTAGAAACACAGCGCAAATCGAAAAGACACAGTGAAACATCAGGATTTTCACATCTCCACTCCGTGTAATCAATGCTTCACTGTCCTGTTATCACATCCTGTCACCGACATGCAAACATTGTGATTTTTCCCATTTTTCTCCTGACATTTCTCATTCTGAGTTTTTTAAATTATGAGTTACCAGCTCCACATTATATATTTCTGGCACAATTTTCAGCCTTGTGCTGGTGTTTCAACTTTAAACCACCTCCTTGTAATAGCTTTTTTTTGCAGGCTGCCAACAGAATTTTTTAACAGATATCAATCTTCTCTTTGTAGAGTATCTCCTGTGAAATAAAAAGACTACAGTTGATTAAAGAATATCATAGCTCAGGACTTTAACAAAATCTGAACATCTCTGCAAAACTGTACAACCTCGAGGCAATGAATGAATGTAATAAATGATTGTTTGCTCTTAACATTGGGTTTGTTTGTTTGTTTGAATATGTTTGTACCCATTTCACTTTCCCATCTCTACTTTACATATATATCTTTCTCTCCATTAAATGTTGATATAAATTTGATATTAATCTGTATTTCTTTAGGTGATAAACTCTGATTCTGGTTGTAATTATTCGTTTTTTTTTTTAGCTTAGTTTACAATGCACTTTATTTTTTTAGTTGAATCAGTCCCTTAATTTGAGATATCCAATCCAATCCACTTTATTTATATAGCACGATTTTAGCAAACACAGGGTTTCCAAAGTGCTGCACAATACGATAGAACACAATGAATAACAATATAGAAACACAACAAGACATCAAGTAGATAACAGAAAGATAGAAAACAATAACAATAAAATGAATAAAAGGCACTAGATAAAATAAATAAAAACAGACAAAAATAAATACGTAAATAACAAAATGCATGTATATCTGAACTGTTCAGTCCATAGTCTTGTTTCAGCTTTTGAAATCTCATGACCTCCCCATATTTTATTCCTGTACATTTGCTGTTATGCCACTTGGGATCTGTTTATCACAGGTGATCCAAAGTAGTCTGAGCTTCCACTCTAGTATTTACCTTGCCTGTTAGAGCGTGTATTAAAGCTGAGTCCTTACCGCAGAGACCCAGCTTCAAATCTGGCCCTTTGCTGCATGTCATCCTCTCCCTCTCTCTCCCTCTCCCCTCGTCTCACTGTACTGTCATACCCATAAATAAATACATAAATAAATCAAATAAATCACAACCAATTTTTAAAAAAAGGTGTGTGAAAACACATGTTCGTGCCTTCGAAAATCCCAATGTATTAAAGCAACCATTCCTCCTGGGGCACATACAAAAACACAGTGACAACACAGATAAACATAATTCACACACAATTACATGACAACAATACAACGTGCAGCAGCAACACTCATATACACATTAACTCAACTGATATTATATGACATAACACAACACAAGAGCCAACAACAGAGAAAATAAGTACATAGTACGATAATAATCGGTTCTGTTATAATCACAGTACAAGGCAAAAATGCTTTGCTCTCTTTTTAGAAGATGCTTTTCAATAATATTTCAAAACTAGGCACATCATTTTCTTGTGTAATCTCTTTTGAGCAACATAAGCTGTCTCCCTGCCACTGTCTGTATTTACTGTTACAGAATGTGTATGAGTAGAGAAAGGTTCACCTTTTCAAGTACAGCCCCTTTTTAAATAGCAAGATTAAGTGCTGACATGCTCACAATAACATGCTGATGGTAAGCAGGCATAATTCATACCATATTCATCATCTGCTTAGCGTGTTAAAGTGCAGCTATGAATGATGGGAATGTCATTAGTTTTGCAGATATTTGGTAGAAATCAAAGTGTTGGACAAATTGAAATTTTGACCTAATGATGGAGCTATGGAAAGTTAATGGATCATCAAAGTGATTACAGTTCATCCCAAGGGGAACCTGGATGTATGTAATAAATGTCATGGCAATTCAGCTAATACTTCCATCCATCCACTTTCCATAACCGCTTATCCTTATCAGGGTTGGCAGGGAGCTGGAGCCAATCCCAGCTGACATTGGGCGAGAGAGGCAAGGTACACCCAGGACGGATGGGATGTCACCAGTTCATCACCAGGCTGACAACACATAGATACAACTCACATTCACACCTGTGCCTCCCAATACATTCACTAAAAAGCAAAAATGGCAAACACATGGTGGCACTAAAGGAAAGTCACCAAAGTCAGAGGGATTCATATGTTATAAAAGGACTCACTATCTTCTGTGAGATATTTTGAGCACCTCTTGATTACAGACAGGGTAGAAATTTGACTTTTACAATCTAATTTAAGAGAAAAGGCAAAGAAAAAAAAGAGACAAAGTTTCTCCTTGTGAATATGTTTGCCAAGGAAATTACAAGAACATTTGTAATCCAACCAAACAACATAATTTCACTGCAGCCTCAGTCCCAACCACAGGCATTCATAAACATCTCTCTGAATCACAAAAATTATATTTCTCCTCAACTTGCTGCATTCAGTTTTATTATATTTGCGGCCGTACCTCATTCAGCCCACAGCTGAATGTTGCATATACAGGTAAGCAAACACAAAGTTCGTACATACCGTACCTGCGGTTATTGTCACATTGAGTCAACCTTGAAAAATATGTTTTTAGCATACAGTAGAAGTTGGGAGGATTGTTCCAGTGCAGCAGACCGTCAAAGAAGACCTCCACACCTCCATCTTCACAGTTTATTGAATGACTTCTTCCTTCCCTTCATCTACTGGACCGTTGTTGCTTGCTTCAGCACATCACAGCCTAACACCTTGCCTGTCTGAACCCTCTGCTGCCTCGCCAGCTACTGACACACACTGATGCAGTAATTAGGTGTGGGTGTTACAGTGCAGACAGATATCATTGACTTACAGGGGCGAATGGCAGTGGAGCCTAACAGTATTAACACTGTCGGCAAAACAGAGGAAGGAATTTGTGATTCTGTTTAAAAAGGTTTATTCTTTTATCTTCTACAGCACATTTAGCCTGCCATATTATTTATGGTCACCTTAAAAAGTTTGTTGTTTGGATAAAATCCCAATGAAAACGTCAAATGAGATTTTCTACTGCAGCATATACTTGAGAAAATGTGTGTAGTCAGTAAACAGCAGAACATCAAATTTACCAAAGGGAGTGAGGACACCTTTTGACAAATTAGTCAATTAAATGTCTTAATCGGCCAATAACAACACTGCTTCCATAAGGCAGTTTACCATGTACAACACGTTCACACATTCGTAACGTGTAACCTTGTGGGATCATAGAGCAAACAGAAGGTGCCCTCACATGAAAACCCATGTTCTCCACGCTTCACAATTAATCACTCATTGCACAATTACTGCAGGCCAGACACACACACCGGCACACCGCTGAATTTATGTGGCAGGTTTACCAGCAAAGGCCCTGCTCCACGGACCACATCACATTTTTCTCTCTGGTTATTTTCCAGAACCTGCAACGTAAAATTGCTGACAGTGTTAAATTCTAGTCGCAATAGGAATAATTGATGACTAGCTATTTATGGGGATGAGACCAGTCTGGCGGGACAAGGTCAGAAATGTGATTTATTGTGCAAGGAGACAAAGAAGAATAAAATACCCTTTTGGCTTAGTCAAAGGGGACAGAGAAGAGCAACGACATTTAGTTTGAGTCACGACGGCTCAGAATAAGTGTTAAGAGTTAAATGTGAAGCTTGATTAGTACACACACTAGTCTACACTGCATTATACGAGCCCTTCCAGTGTTTTCATGTAAGCCTACTGCAGTGTATTTTTATCAACAGTGAAGACTAAACAGCTAAACAGTGCTATCTGTTTTAATAAGGAACGCTTTGCACCAGCACTTTAAGTGGGTCGCGTAAATGCCTTCATAGCCCTATAATTATCAAGACACAGTTTCACAAAGAAGGTTGTTTAGCAGTGACTGCAAAAGCAACTCCTGATTTGATTTTTTTGTGCACCAGCTCAGCATCACCTGTATGAGGGAATCAAGGGAGGAGGAGGAGGAGGAGGAGGAGGAGGAGGTGGAGGAGGAGGTGGAGGAGGAGGGAGGGAGGAAAAGGGCGCTTCAGAGCAGGGTATTATGTGATAAAGCCAAGTGTGCCTTTACATGTGCAGCTGCATATTTCATGGTTAGTTACTGAAGCACTCTCGCCCTCTTTGAGTAGATGTCTCAAACAAATTCCACGGACTTGGAGAAAAGTGAGTGTAAGCACAAGCGACAATTAAATAAACACTCATCGTGCTCTCCAAGGTTGCTGGAGTAAAAGAGGTGGAAGATGACATTTACACTGCAGCTGTAGAGCCGAAGACCATGTGCTGTCGCAAATAACGGATCTTTTTTTACTACGACGGTAATGAACAAACCTCCTGAGGCGCTGACTACGGACTACAGAGAATCATGGTGTTTCTGTGATAATAAACAGTCAAGGCGTCGCTCTGTATTATATTGAAGGACAGCTGGGTGTCACTTGCCTTCACAGTAGCAGCCTGACATTATAAAGTCTGATAGGAAACATAGTGTGCCTTGTTTTGGTGCGGTGGTGCACTGTCTGAAGGGGCAGGGGTGGAAAAAAATAAAAAGGGCACCAGCTGCAATGTGGTGGGACACCAGTGCGTATTAAACTGTGATGCAATTATAGTGAAACAGTTCTGAACGCTGGTTAAGATTGTCATATGGTATATGGACTGTAGCGCCTTTCTAGTCTTCTGACCAAGGAGTTTTTACAGTACACATCACATTCACCCATTCATATCATACAATGATGGCATTGGCTTCTATGCAAGGTACCAACTGCTCATCAGAATCTGGGGTTCAGTATCTTTCCCAAAGACCTTTTGACATGTAGGATTGAGGCGCTGGGGATCAAACCACTGAGCTTCTGAATAGTGGATGACCTGCTCTACCTGAGCCACAGCCGTCTGATGTGTCTAGTCGTGATGTGAAGTATCACAACCTAGAAGTTTCTTAGTCAGGTTTTTCACCACTTGAAGGGCAACCTAGAGGACACTGCATCAAATTTCGTCCATTTTAAGTTGTTTTTTCCCACTGGAAGTGCATGCTAGAGGGATCTTTATTATGCTTTATCCACCATAGGGGCATCCAAACGGGCACTTTTGCTCTAATCAGTCACCTTGACCCCAGACCACTATTGTGTGCATTGCTTGTGAAGGTAATTTATGTAAAAAGGATAGTTTTGCTTTCAAAATAAAAACCTCTTAGAAAGAACTAGTGCAGACGATGATAGTTTTAATTTTAATTTAATGCAATCAATCATCCTGGAAGATTTTCTTCAGAACATTTTCACAGGATAGGAAGTGTCCCCCCCCTCCTGGATATTCCTCAGGGAGCCCAATCTGGAGAAACTATGTTTATGTCTGAATTCATCATGCAGGAGATTGAGGACATGAATGGGGAGTTTAAAATATGATTGCATGTAAGTATCATCCATCATAAAGCAGCATGAACCTCTGATCGCTGCAGAATGACCAGAGAGGAACAGCTCCTCTTCTTCCACATCGCATCCCTGAGAAAAGATAGCTGTTGATCACGTGGACTGCACGCTAAAACACACACACACACACAACCAAACACACACACACACAACCAAACAGACACACACACACACACATCAATCGATATGCCTCGTGAACGCGGTGTTGGTCGTTTGAATTGGACCCAGTTCCCCCTTTCCGACCACTGTGTGGTTCATTCCAGCGCCTGTGTATCCTCGGTGCGAGGTGTGTTTGTGCGCCAGGCAGTTCAGCCACTGCGCTGACAAGACCAGCAAAGTGAATTTCGATGGACAGATACAGACCGAGCATCTGGTGCAGGACTGCTTTCTGCTGAACTGTTCATGAGGTGAGTTATTTCCAGATATTAATGAATCGTTTTGTTTTTCTAAGAGATTTTTATTTTATTTTATAGATTTCGGATTCAAAAGTGATGATGCGTAACAAGTGCCCTCTTTCATAATATTTCATTCTTATTATCCCGGAGAGTAACTTTTATTATATCTCTCGACACAAATACCAAATTGCTAGAGCTGCTTGCATGTCCACTCAAGTTAAAGCTTTATGCTGCCTTTATCATTTTAACATCACCTAAGCCAGGTGACCCATTCTCCCCCTTTCAAGCGCAAATGTCAGAGAAACACTCTTTGGTGAAGGATAGTGTGATAAATGAATGAAGAGCTTTATTCACACGCTTGCTGTTTTAATCACTGTCATAGACAGCATGTGTTTGGACACAAAGATGAAAACTTGGATGTCCAAGTACTTTTTCCTTTTGTACCTGATTCTGCAGCTGCAGGCACATTGTTGTAAATTGTGTTTTTTTTTTTTTTTCCAGGCAGCTGATGGCACAAAAGACTTAATAAGAAAGAGACAAAAGAGAAACAAAAGGGGGAAAAAAGATGTGTAGGACTTGCAGAAAATTGTATTACATTTTTTTATGATCTAGAAATTGCAGCTCAGAAAACTCAATTTAAAAAATCATGCAAAACACATTCATCTAAGTTTGTGTCCAAACGCCTTGATTTCTGCAGCGTGTATTGTGGCTTTCTTGCAAAAGGCATGCGAGGCTCAAAAAGGATAATAGTTACTGATTTCCTTTAATCATTTTCAAATTATTATGGAACATATGCAGCCTGGAAATATCTCCCTGCTGCAGCTTGGTCAGAAACATGAAAATCCTTCGAGTTCTCTTTCACCCCCTGCTCCTCTACTGGCATTAAAAAGTAAAAGCACACACATCATATGGTAGATAATGAGATGTTAATCACCCTCTGTCCCTGTTTAATTTCTCACAGTTAACAAAAAAAAATCCCCACAAGGCTCTTGAGCAAATATGTCCAGTGAACCAGCTGGCACTTTCAAGTCTCAAGACAGCGACTGACCTGAACTGACACTTTACCCACACAGCTGTCTAAAAAAAAACACTCAAATGTGACGCCAGTGTACGTGATTCCTGTCTTCCTGTCTATCAGTGCTTCCCTCCTCACTCCTCTCGCATATTCATATATTCATTTGCATGCGTTTTTCTGCCTTATGTGTCTTGTCTTTCCTGGTGTGAGTGACAGCTACTTTTTACGGAAGGGAACGTGCCTGTTCTCTTCATAAGGGTTGTCCAATTTCATGGCTATTAGGCTTGTTAATAGGAGCAGGGAGAAGAAAGCGCAGAGGGCCTATCTGTGTGCTTGGTTGGACCCTTTGATTAGAGAGCATGGTTTGTGATGCTAAGAGACAGCGTCACATGTGACATAAATACACCAGCTGACAGGGACATGACTCGTGTTCTTGTCACCCGTCGATCCTTATTGATGATCAGACTAACACAAAGCACCGGGTGGTAAAACATATATGAATAAAGCATTTCAGGAGGAAACCTGTTGTTGTTTTTTCTTCTTCTTCTTCATGTCCGTAAATTTGAGAAATTTTTTTTTTTGATCTATTCATCAGATGAATGCTTCAGTAATTCAGCCAAACGTATTGTCACACAGCAACAAGAATATAATCCAATTAATTCAATTTTGCAATTTAAATCAAACTCAATTAGACCCATTTATTTCAACTGAATTATATGCATTAGCCACACTCATTACAGACACTGCCACTGCGCACAGAAGCCTGGGAATAACCTGAGCAAGTCAGCCGGATCCCCCTCATTACAATGTCACAAGAGGAAACATGCAAAATGAATGATTATGTTTAATATTCAAGATTACGGCTATAGCTCTGGGAGACCAGAGATCTTTATTTCTAAAAGCAGGAGGAGTAGTTTAAACTGAGCATTTGTAAATAAGAAATAATGATTAATGATTAAAATGAACATCTTGTGAGATTGTTTCATGGGGCATATCTGAATATGTTTTTCCAAAAGATGATGCATGAAATCATTATTGTCCCCACTGATGCTGCTAAAACTGTCTGTGAGTCAGTTATCACTCATAATAATGTAGTCTGGACAAAAATGATCTATTTCTAATGTTAGACTAATTCTTCAGTGTATTTTTTATTTGAAGTTTGTAGTAGTTAGTTAATTAATTTTAATGGATTAGTTTTGCCATTGTCGGTTTATACTGTATACAGCAGTATCCAGCTGATACAGTATAAGCAGTTGGTGATTTGAGACAATTCGTTGTTTCTGCACTGTTGAACATTGTGTAGTGTCGACTTTCAACTCGCTCAGCCTCTCCTGTAAATGTACCGATAGAACTGGCAAGTCAAATCTTTTGTGTGCGTGAATGTGAACCAGATGTAATTCTGCGTTAATACAGAGTATCTCTCCCTTATTTGAAGTGAAAATATATGCCGCTCCACAAAACCACTTTAAACGTATCACTCCTCGATATCTAACTGAGGGAGCTCTCTATTCGATACCAAAGTGAGATATTCCCGAATGAGATTACAACAAAGACTTCACTTAAAACTGTTCGTTTTGCAAGAGGACTGACTTTGATGCAAATCAAAGGGCAACAGTGGGATGATGAAACTGAATATTTATGGTCTTTTCCAGACCGGGAGACGTCCCAAAGTACTTTTGAGCCTTTTTAGCAGCAGATGAAATTGCACTTGAAAGTTGGAAGCAGGTTGCTTGACAGCTTTGAGTAACTCAAGTGCTTTTTACTATTGTGAGCGAATCACTAAAGTAGAGGTGCTTTAGTAACGACACAGTGATGTACATCAGTGCATTTATGCAAAGATGCACAGCCAGCAGTAAATGCTGCTAATTTTTTCTGAGTATTGCATCTGTTTAATCTAATGTGTTACTCTACTATCTCCCCACTGCAGTATGCATCAGCTGTCTGCAGAAACTGTCTCTGAATCGTCTAGGCCCTTGGCTGTGGGGCCGTGAGCAGCTACCATGGCGTATCCTAACACCAGCATACTGACAGCCAACTTCAGTGGAGCTTTGGATAGGTATGACTCTGGGGGAAACATCTACCGACCCTTTTCTGTTTTCAGCGTGCTCACTCTCACGTTACTGGCAATGCTGGTGGTGGCCACCTTCGTGTGGAACCTGCTGGTGCTGGTGACCATTCTGAGGGTGAGGACTTTCCACCGGGTGCCCCACAACCTTGTGGCTTCCATGGCCATCTCTGACGTGATGGTGGCAGCCCTGGTCATGCCGCTCAGCCTGGTCCATGAGCTGAATGGCAGGCTGTGGAAACTAGGCCGCGTCCTGTGCCAGGTGTGGATCTCCTTCGACGTGCTCTGCTGCACAGCCAGCATCTGGAATGTGACGGCCATCGCGCTGGACCGCTACTGGTCCATCACCAGGCATCTACAGTACACGCTCAAGACACGTAAAAAGATCTCCAATGTGATGATCGCACTCACATGGCTCCTGTCATCCATCATTTCCCTATCGCCTCTCTTCGGCTGGGGGGAAACTTACTCAGAGGGGATGAAGTGCCAGGTGAGCCAGGAGCCGTCCTACACAATCTTCTCCACCTTCGGAGCATTTTACCTCCCGCTTTGTGTGGTGCTGTTTGTTTACTGGAAGATCTACAAGGCTGCCAAGTTTCGGATTGGCTCCCGCAAGAATAACACAATAACACCCATGGCTGAGGTGATTATTCTTTTTCTCATCCGTTCTCATCCTTATATGTCACTATCATTATTCACCCCCATTTCAAGATATTGAGTAATGTAGATAAACTCCTTGAAGCTAAAAAAAAAAAAAAGGCAGCTACACTGTGATGAGCTGCACTGTAAGTGAGTAAGAAAGGTTGGTTGACAGCACTTTGTATTTGTTCGTGTTGAAATACTATAAGTTAGTAGTTTAATAACCCACATGATCTGACAAAAAAGCTGTGTTGCCGAACGGACAACTTGACATTGTGTCAAAATTGTTCAGAGAGAGACACCTGATGTTGTCAGGTCAAGTTCAGCCTGCCAGAAAACTTATGGAACAATCCATAGATTGGCTTGCCTGGAGACAGAGATTTAAACGCTACAGGTCAGTCGGGAAGTTGCTTCACACCAAAGAATAACATGATACACAAGAGGAGTGTGATTCCATCAGTGAGTGTAGAAATCAGAGGGAAAAGCTGAGTCCTTCATCAGAGCACTCTATGACTTGAGTGAGATATATAACTCAACATTTCAGAAACAGACTGTCACGACAAAGAATTCAACTACAAGTCAGATCCAAGTTTACATTGGAAAACTTGTATTTCGGCACCCATCAGGTGTGGGCCCACTCAGGTGATATCGGTGCCAGCGACACAGGAAGGAGAAGCATAACATCCGAGGCGGGTGGCTGACGGGGTTTGGGGGCGTCGTTCTACAGATGCACAGAAAGCTGGAAGCCAGTTGCAATTTTTCCATGTGACTGAGTGATGCAGTGTTACACAGGCTATTAAAGGACAGAGACAACATCAGAGAGACTTGCGTTGCTTGTCATTGCCAATGCTGTCAATCATGGTTAGCCAGTATCACAGCACAAACTGGATGTAGAGGGATGAGCAACTGCTAAAGCTACTGAAGCTGATCAAAGATGGATGAGTGAGTAGCATCACACACAGTGCAAAAGACTATTACGCAAAGACTCATCATCATCATGTAAGGACTTTATCGCTCTTGGCTGTTGAGTTGTAATTCCACAGTCATTGAGAAAATATATATCAGAGCACATACATGATAGACATCAAGATCTGTGAAAATCCAGATGACAAGCAAAGGAAAGAGCCATTACAAACCACAACTCTGTCTGAATGACCACTACTTGGAAATGTTACACTGTTGCTACCACAGGGTTGGTCACTGAAACTATTTGGCATTCCTAACCAGAGAGTTAACAATAATGGTCAACAATACTCGAGTGCAGAATGTATGACATTGCGCCGGCTCATCCAGCCCCCACAACCCTCAGGGAAATGGACAGGCAAAGCATGCTGTTCCAACAGTAAAAGGCATCCTCACCAAGATGACCCACTATTAACATTAACGTGCCCAAGAGAACTGGCCTTGGGATGAGAGATGAGAAACCTGTCCTCTTTAAGTTGGATGAGAACCAGGCATGAAAAAGACTAGCATCCATCATCTAGGAGAGCTCTAAGTGGGAACACAGAGAATATGAAAGCAAGCTCCATGGTAGGAAAAACAATATTAGGACTCTGGTCGTTGACAGAGCGAGAGTAATGGACTTAGCAGGAACATATACGAAGCACTGACAGTAACAAGATCTGCGTGTGTGCAAATGTGCAATCCCAGAACTCATCATGTATCACCTGACAACAATTTACCCTGATGGTCAATGTTTCTGGGTTTCCGGTGTAGCCGGGGAATGTCCAGATAAACGGATAAAAGATATATCCGAGCAAAGACTTCCTCTGCAGTCCGATTAGCAACTTGATACGCAGGAATGACGAGAAAGACAGATTTCTGCGTTCAGTTTTTAAAAAATACTAAAACGTTAATTAGCTCTTGATAGCCGATGTCTTCCGAGGTTGTATTTCAGCCAATGATTTGTTGCAACCAAAGCAAAAGTAAAATAACTATTGTTACTGTCTGCGTGTAACCCTTTGACCGAGAGTGGAGATTTTTTTGACAAGGATATATATTGGGCAGTACATATAGATTAACCCTCCTTGAAATCAACCAGAGATGTACAAGTGGAACATGAGTCAACAACTATGGTTGGTAGAAATGTACCAGTCACGTTCAGATGCTGTTGTAGATGAATAAAAATGAATATGTCTCCCTCTGCAAGTGACCCACAAATATGGATTGTAGTGCAAATCATTATTTTGCCTGACGAGCTATTCAACAGTAATCAGAGAAACAAGTATCCGGTGTATTAGCATACGGACAAATAATTGAAGCAATCCTGCTCATCACCACCAGCTTGTTAATGTGCGTCAGCAGAAGGTACAAGTCTATAAATACCACCTCCAGCATCTTTAATGGGCCACTGCACCTTCCTCGCTGCGGCGTTTCTCTAATCAGCAGACTTAATTTTCCCGGTGAAAATTGAGACTGCATCCACTTTTCACCTCCCCTAATGGTGGGAAATGCCATTTTGAAAAACACCTCGGTAGCAGAGATTACACTAATTTCAGACGTCTTAGGCTTCTCAGAGCAAACACATTTTTCTTTCACCTGCGAAAGAATACTTAGGAATTACACAGTATGTGTACACTCTGAGAAATTGGCAAACATCCACAGATATGTTTACCAGAAAATACACAAGGAGAGCTATTTTCTTTTTATGTAATGCACTTTTTATGTAATGCAATTTCCTCCAAATCTTCAAGATACCCCTTAGTTATGCACACGTGACATCAGTTGACCTCATTGTCGAGAAGAATGTCAAATAAAATTTGCCCTGTCTATTATTGCTTTGATATACTTTTATGTCAAGTTTCATTACACAGGCAATCGCTCTTGTAGCTATATCAATTAACTGGAATGTGTTTTATTAGTCATTTTGCCCTTCACAGAAATTCCTGCAGCTCATGGTTGTATTATACGAGTCAAATTTTATTCTCATCATTTCCCAGCGTACGTCGAGGACCAAAGAGCCTGCACGGAGTTCTGCTGCGAGCAAAGACATCAACATCCAAGATTAAAAAAAAACAACCTCCTGCATGTTTTGGAAAACAGTTTCATGTCACTGCAAATATGAAAGATGACTCATGTTGATAAATTAACAACTACGTTTCTTTATTCCAAAAAAGAATCAACAATTTTCCTGACTAAATAACTTGGCCTTGAACACATTAATTAAATACACTTATCTTTCTTTCTTGAACACTTGTACCCTTTTTACAGATGATAAAAATGTCAAGTTAGAGCCGTGATTAGCTTAGCATAAAGAGGGGAGGCAAAGGGGGGAAACAGCTACTCCTCCATCTCTGTCCAAATGTATCAAGTTCACCTCTAAGTCTCACAAATAAACATGTCATATCTTGTTATACTTCTTGTTGTAAAAGTGTTTTCTGGAGCGTCGGTGCTGTCTCTGTTCATTTGCTTCAAACAGCTGTTTTACTGCCTGGACAAACATTAGTTTAAGATAATCTAACTAACTCTAGCAACGTACGTGCAGCCTCAGAACACATCAGACCACATAAATTCAATGCAAATTGATGTGAACACGTCTTTGATTTAACCTCTGCTCATTGTTTGGTAACCTCGCAATGACAAAATGACGATGAGAAGTCACTGTTCCCAGCCTTTCTTCGTCAAGAAATGTGTTTTAGAGGCTTTGGACAGAGTTAGGCTAACTGTTTCCAGTTGATTTCAGTCTTTATGCTAAGCTAAGCTAACCACCTCATCGCTTTGGCTTCATATTTATCATACAGACATGAGTGTAGCAATCTTCTCACATAACTATCGGAAAAACCTTTCCTTTAAACTTGACCACAATCTTCACCTTTCACCAAGTAGTTGGAGTTGCTTAAACCATCTTGGTATAAGGTGAACCATATTAGGTGACTTTCATCTTCTTACTTTGGAAGTACATATTACTAGTATCACTGATCTGCAGTGAAGTGCAAATTGTAGCTCCTGCACCATCAGGTATTTATTGTCAAGACGTCTGGATCCATCTGCCGAATTTGAAACCATCCTCCCAACAGCCCTGTGCTTTCAACCTCGGGCTTTTGCTGCAAATGGATTCACTTCACCGGTCGTATAAGTTAAAGGCCCGGCTGACCCATATTGATTGGATTAAATGTACTCCGAAGTTTCTCCATCCGTGTGCAAGCGCTTATTTAAACAGAACACAACAGTTTAGAGCGTTAGTGTGTGCACTTTACTCCTGACATGTTTAGAGGGATGGTTGCACAAAATAAAGTCAGCCTTGAGCTGTGCTAGGCAGCGAACAATATAAAGAAGGAGAAAGTCGGAAAGAAAGCAGATTACTGTTGACACACATTTTCTTTTTCCACAACTGTGCAGTGTGTTTTTTGAAATGGCACAAAGTAAACCGCTGGAAAATGCAGATTAAGACACAGCTCTGGTTTATGGTGCGTGTGCATGTGGAAGAATGAAAGAATAAGCTTTGGCTCATTCATCCACTTGTTGATTCACACTTCTGTTCAGCAGCCTGTAATCCATCTTTTGTTGAGCAGCCACAGCAAAAATTTTCACTTCAGCAATTGCTTTTCTTTGGCTCATATTGTTAAATATATTTCTTTTCTAATTCTAATGCCAACATTGGTTTGTTTGATTGATTAATCAATCAATGGAGTAACCGATTTATCGTTTGATTTACTGCCTCAGGTAAAGGATGAAACACAGCAGCCCCAGATGGTGTTTACCGTGCGACACGCCACCGTGACCTTCCAGACAGACGGGGACACATGGCGCGAGCAGAAGGAGAAAAAGGCGGCACTGATGGTAGGCATTTTGATTGGCGTGTTTGTACTTTGTTGGATTCCCTTCTTCATCACCGAGCTTATCGTCCCGCTGTGCTCCTGTGACATCCCACCCATCTGGAAGAGCATCTTCCTGTGGCTGGGATACTCCAACTCCTTCTTTAACCCACTCATATACACGGCGTTTAATAAGAACTACAACAATGCCCTGAGGAACCTCTTTTCCCGGCAGCGCTGAGCCACTCTGCATGCTCAGCATACACGCTACACCAGCAAGCACTCCACAGTGTTACTCCTCCAGGCAGAAAGGGACTAACCTGTCTGTACCCATCATCCTTCAGATGGATGATAACCAGAAACTATGTCTGAAAAACTGTCTTTAAAGATGTGTCAGTTTTGTTTTGTTTACTACCATGCTGAGGTACACTCACAGCTGGACTGAGACGGGTGTCGGCACTACTGTATCTACAAAGAGAGGAATAAATTGGTTGTTCCTGTCCACCATTTCAGAGTTATTAGGAAGAAAGGCACGTTAACTCCACCATAAATAGTTTCATCATCATGTGCAAGGCTGCTGGGAATTATTTCAAAGTAAAGCTGGAAGAAATGCTCAAGAAAAGCCTTGTGTAACTGAACAAAAATAACCCCACCAAGAACAAACTGTGCATTCTTTATTCTTGGACAATAAAATGTTCCTCATCTTCGACACCCTGAGTGAAAAACAGATTATGGAAAATATTTAAGGGCCTGACAGCCCTCCAGTGAGGCGATAAAGTGTTTAGCAGCCACCTTATAGAAAGCTACGCAAATGTAAAATCTCTCCTCTGGTTCTGCTCAGCTATAGACCAATTGTCCTTGCACACACGCCTACACACTCCTATGCCTTTTATGAAAGCAGGAAAATAGCAGAACACATTATTATTCCCATCATATTTGAATAGATGCATTGTTCATCAACTGTGGCCACGGACAATCACAACTCACACTGGGTACATGAAATAACTATGGGATACAGATGATATGCGGACTGGTGTAGAGCCATAAAAAGGATTAGCGCGGCAGATTCTGTCAGTAGGAATTAAATCAGAAAATAAAATATAGCGAAATGTGTCGCTTCAATGAAAAGTTTTATTTGTGGCGATATAGTAGGGGGTTTATGGGAGTAAGAGAAGTCAATACAAATGTCCCTTAAGAGCTCAGCACACAAAAACATATGATCAAGTTGTCCTGTTTTTCCAGTTGTGTGTCCAATCAGTGAGTGAACCTTCATTTTGTTGTGTAACGTGAGGAATCAAGCATGAGAAAGTGATCCTCGGCAAACAGTTGTGATATATGTTTGTGCTCCTGTTGTCTGAGAGCAACATCAAAGTTTCTTGCACAAAACCTCATTAAATATTATTTTTGGATGGAAGAAGACTGAGTGCATTTGTTCAAACTGTCTAACGTCACTATCCAGTAAAAACATTTGGTGAGTTTGAATTTCTTCAGATAAACTGAAAGACTGAAGCGTTAAATATGGTTGAAGAAACGTCTTTGGTTAAATAAAATAAGACTAAACAAAACTAAAGCTGTGTCTCAATTCGGAAATTCAAAAACATATCCACAACATAGGGGTTAATAATACTGTTTAAGGTCTCTAACTGACCTCAGACCAGATTTTTACTGTTGGTACTGGGTAGCAGGAACGTAACAGATTAGACCCAAATGCAGACAGCTAGAGCTGTTCAATAAGATGTTCAATTATTTAATTAACACAAAGAGACAAGGCTTACAGAATGGTGAGCTAAACACAAGAGAAAGCCGACAAGCAGACAAGTAGGTAAAGGAGCAGGTAATATCAAAGGTCCAAAGAGCAAGCAGAAAGTCTGGAAATACTAGACAGAAAAAAGCAAATTGGCAATGAGAAAAAGTAACACAGAGACTGAAAACACCAGCGAGTGGGAGAATAACTAGACACAGGTGAAACTAATCAGGCCAGGGCCGACAATCAAAACTGGTGGGAAACCACACAAAGGCAGGACGTGGAGTTACAATCAAGTTGATTCTGCATATGCTTCTGCTTATTCCCTCCGTTATATATTGAATGGGAATTAAAGGTTCTTTCAGATTTTTCCAAATGTTACTGGACCGAATCAATCAAATTCTGATCTGGAAATAAGTCATTTCGTGGGGACTGTGACACTCATCTCATCTCTGTTGAGAGTTACACATGTGCAATACCGATCAGGCAGGAGGTAGAGAGTGGGCGGTGACAGTAAGTTTATAGGAAAACGTATTTTTGGGCCAGCGTGTATCACATGATGGACGTTATTGTGGTCTATTCTGTCACACTGGCTTCAAAGCTCGACACTCGTCCTGGGTCTCGATAAGAAAAGTGATACTATCAAAATAAAACAGGAAACGATTGAATTAAAAACCCCAAATCATAACCTGTGACTGTTGCTGTTTAAAATGCATGTAAGAAATATACTCAACAATTAAAAAACATGTAGGCAGTTTAAACAGAACATAGTAATTTAACATGAGGAAGAAACATAAACACGTGAAAAGCAAATTAGCCCTCGAACTGTAATGGTGGTTTCTTCTTGTGATAACAATATACTGTGGTAAATAATGAAATGCATGGAAATTCAACAGGGTTAAATAAATTACAGTCCTGGTGGAATCGGTCCGTTCTCTCTCAGCACTTCATTCCCGTATTATTCGCATGACTTGCCGGTCGACAAGAGCCAACGGTGTACTCCAGGATTCACTTATTCATCTTCTCCCTGCTCTCCAAATTGCCCGAGGATGGTTGATTATTCACCCTTTGCTCCTCTTAGGTCTTGTTCTGCTCTTGTTCTGTCTTGACTGTTGCAGATATGTGTTGTTCCACTGTTTATGCATAAAAAACAAAGATGAAAGTCGACTTTTTCTTAATGGTGTATCATGTGTAACTATGCCGGTTGTTTTCAATGTGTGCATGTTTTCTTCCACAGAAGCCTCGGCTGATAAAACTGACAACAAATAAGCTCTTCATTTATGATTCACAGTGTCAAACGTGGCACAAAGAAGCTTATGAAAGTAACAGCTACTGACTAACACATATAGAAAGGAGAAAAAAAATCAGTGGTCTGGTTTGGACAATAAATCATTTTTATGAGGATCATTGGCCAACTACTAGAGGTCATTTTATAAACAAACATTGGCATGTCTTATCTCTCTATGGTGCCACTGCCAGCACTCTATTTCAGAGCCAGGACTCAGCCTGCTGCTGTTCAGAGGAGCACATTCATCCATGATTCCCGGGAAGACGGCATGCATGAAAATGTGGCTTGGCTAAACTGACTTGGGATTACAACCAAATGCCTCTGGCAAGGCAAACCTTTGCTTTAGCTTCTGGGTTTTACAGAAATAGATGCAACAAGCAGCCTCATCACAGAGGCATCTGTGATGAGGAGAATATGTGATCAAAACAGATGATTTTAATAGCTATATATATATATATATATGCTATCTTTTGGACCACCTCTAATATTCCTACCAGTGCATAAAAACTAAAATATCCTTAGTTTGCCAACACAAGCTTCTGGTAACAATGAAACAGGCTTCATGTTTAATCCAAATGGAATCTGCACAGCAGGACTGTGGAGGAGACGATCCTGGTGAGCGTATGTATATGTGATCTGAATCCATGAGTCCATCACTCTCAATTTCTCACACTCTGCTTGGCTCTTCGCTTGCTTTTAATTCAGGTTCCCAGGGCAAAACAAGGGGTGATACCCCAGTAGAGATGCAAGCTGATAAACCTTTCTTTGCCTCGGGACAGAACTGGAATGAACAGTGCTTACTGTATATGTAATTTATTTGTTCTCTTCTTTTATATTTGAATGCATGAACTCCACTGGTGTGTTGGGTTGTAGCCGTGAGTTAACTCAGAAAAGTATCAAGGAATGTTTTACTCTTTTTCTTTCCAAAATTGTACTCAAAACATTGGACTGATAGACTTGAATAATTATGATTTTATTTATTCGACAGCAGCCTTGCAAGATTCGAGAAATATCTTCCAGTGAAAATACATGCCTTATTTTTTAAATAAATTTCTCATTGAGCCTTCTTTATGATCAGTGATCATGAAGAAAAAAACTGTATTTTTGACCGTTTTCCAGAGAAGCGTACCCAAGTGTACCCATAATTTTAAACAGCTGTACAATCAATAATAAAACTCTATATCTGTCAAGGCCTCAAGCATGTGTCATGTGAATATAAAATACTACTTCAATAAAGTTTCCATTTGGCCTTGAAAGGAAAAGCATGACGTGACGTGTTTTTAAACCTGTGGGAAAATCTGTCACCAGAATTCTTCAGCGCCGCTAAAAGTCGTCAGTATTTTGCTGGAGTTTGTAAATGTGAGTAATGTCATCTGCTCGCTCTGAACATCGATCCATTACTTATGTTCTGCTATTTCTCATGCTTCCTATCTCTTCTGATCCCTGCGCTGTCATTCACTGCAATAACTCACTCTGCCAGGTTATGAATAGTTGATACAATGCATGTGGGAAGCATCTCAAATAGATTCAGCAGACGCCGCTGCTGCGTTACAGTCCAACTGATGAATTAGGATAAGCCCATGACATTTAAATGGAAGCTCTAAAGTGCCTCGATCAGCCTCTAAAGCCTTTATTAATAGTAATGCGTCCCCCTTGGTGATAACTGTAGCATGATGCAGCATGCGCCCACACAATTTGTTTCAAAAGATCCTGCCCGTTCATCCTAAGAGCAGAAATATAATTTTTTTATTGGGTTGCAACAGTGTTCTATTTTGTGTTGTCTGGCTCTCTGCATTTCAATTTAACACCCCAGTGGGTTTTGTTAAACCACGGCAGACATGGAGAGAGAGGACAACGAGACCTTTGAAAGGCATTTTTTATATAAAAAGTGATGAAAGCTGTAAGAAGGCTAGTTCCCGGTGAGATTAGGCACGTGCTGTTGTAATTTGAAGATTACAGGAAATCCCGGGTAGACTAATTCGGGAGGCGATTGCTCAGGGTGGGTAAATGGGAAACTGTGGGAGGTCTCCCCATGTGCTCATCAGGGAGACAAAGATGCACACAAGCAACAAATAAGATGCCGTACAGAAACAAGACAAAGAGGTTACAGTACTGGCATTCAGTCATTTTTCTTATAGTAGGAACAGGTGATTCCGCGGATCCATAATGTTTCCTCAGTATTGTAAAGATAAACCAGCAGAGCCTCGTGTTTTGTTGCTATGGCACCACGAGAGTGAAGGAAAGCTCTGTACATGTCTGTGAAGACTCTCAGTCACCCAGGTTATATAGGAGGTCTACAAGTCCTTAGTAAAAGAAAAGCAAGTGGTGATTTCTCCCTCTAAGCCTCCTGAAATGATTTCAACAAGTCTGCTCAGCTTTAACTTTTTGCATCTTGATAATTCTCTTTATAAAGCACTGAAGTACTCCACAATCAAAACTGGCTATATGTCAAGATTTGTGCATGTCTGAACACAAACAACAATTTTGGCCTTCGGGTGTAAATCAGGGTGCAAGCGCTTGGCACCGTTTGGATAAAAGACATCCAACAAAGAAGCTGCAGCGTTATGCCTGAGTGAAGGCACACGCCTGAAGGGAGAACCAAGAAGAAGGTGATGTCATTTCTGGCAGAACTGTGTGGTGCTTTCATAAGGAGCAGCATATGTATTGTCATTCGGTCTGCTCATTTTTCCAGCTGATTTGTTCCCACACTCTTATCATCCCAGAGGATGTTTGCAACACACCACTTTGATCTCAAGACGTGGACGTTAGCACCATTTTATCATTGCTCACATTATACACCACCGAGCTTCTGGTTTGAATTCCCCCGAGGAAACATTATAATATGAATTAAATCTATTGCACAGAAACAAAATGTGGTTTACCTGCCTAACGATCACAGAGACAATAGTAACCTGACCATGAGCTTCAGTGGCTTCCTTGTTGCCACGGTTGTGTATCCTAACAAAGATTTAGAGCTGCTTTAGACTCATCCTCTGCAACTGCAACAAGAATCTGCATTACAGCACATATGTTCACACCACAACTGCTCCTAGGGGACAAGCAGCCTTTGTTTTGTATTCCATTGTTGCAGTGCATTCATATTTATTAGCTGCTTGTGGTACATTGGCAGACACTAAACCAACTACAGGGCCCTAAACACCCTTTACTTCATTTTCAGACAGTAAAAACATTTTTTTTTTCTGTGTTTTCCCGAGATGAACCTCATCAGAAACATTTTGCCATCTAGCTTGTTGCCATGGTATTTTGAGAAAGGAATACATCTGTAAACTGATCCCTCTCCTATAATGCAAGGATTTACTGATGTTAATGGAACTACTTTAACATCATTAAATCCTTGTTTTAGGTAAAATATTATGCCACATTTATCCGGCAACTGACATGTTTTTTCTCACTTACATGAAAAAAGATTGTGTGAGTGATTGAGTGTTTTTATTTCTGTTTGATCCATTTTGTGTGTTTGTATTCACACCAGAGCTGAAAGTAATCCACAAGATGCAAAAATGTCACATTTTCATTTGGGTCTTTGACAAATCATGCATTGCTGAAATGCCTGCAGTGGTAACCTTTATTGCCAGCTGATTGCCTCTTAGAGGAAATGTTGAATTAGCATATAAGTGCTTTCTGGTAGGAAGCACATTACAGATAAATTGTCCGAGCTACTGTAGATAAATGACAGATCAGTAAATATGTAAGTCCTAAGCCTTATTTACCACGATTCAGACACATAAACATCTTCTTTTGATAAAAATGTGTAGTGCAGAAGAGTTGTTTTTGAAATATTTGAATACTTGCTTGCAAACTATAAGGCACTTTGTATTTGGTGCTACTTTGTCTGCCCCTGCCATGGGGTTTTTTATAGCCACAGTAGGTCCATCCACGCCAACTCCACTCCACACAGCCCACTTCTCACTTAAAATGTCCTCATGGGCTGCAGCACTTAACAACATGTCCTCTCTGTCAGCCCAGGAAGACTTAATTGCACCCAAATCATAGAAGAGATAAGAGCTGAACTTAAAACTAAATTGCGAATTCTCCACAGGAAACATTAAACCCATGCACTGTTCAGCTATGCATTATAAACCGAGAACATTCCTCTTAAAATGTTTGATTATTTTACATCCAGGGTGCTTAAAATATGAATCATTTGTTTTAAATGGAATTTAAAGTAAGATAATGTAACAGGACGTGAGTTGGACTTAATGTCTCCCTAAAGAATCATCACAAAGAAAAGAGCAGGAGGGACAAGACGTTAACATTGGTCGGACAGTCACCATCCGTAGAGCTTTCTGTATCCACTCATACATGTGAATATTGTTTCAGCACTTTCTAACTGCAGCCTGCAGTGTTCACTCCATTATTGATTCTTCAATTAGGCAGATTGCATCGTGCTGAGTGGGTACATTGAAGAGCAGTGAGCTGTCCTCTTAGCTAACGCATATGGACTGTGATCCATAGAATAAGTGGTGTGTGGGTGAGTATGGCTCTGATCTCATCATGGGAATTAAAATAAGCATGTGAACAGAAAAATGTACAGGGGTGCTGTAAGGTGTTGGAAAATAAACGAGAACCTCAAGAAGCCCAACTCTGTCTTTCAGCCTTTTATTTTCACAAAGCTCTCGCCAACAACTAAAAGTCAGTCCCAGTTTTACCCTTATCTTCCGTCAAGCTCCCTTCTTTTCACCTCTGCCATTAGGCTGCTGAAACTCGTTACATTGTCTGCTTGCCCAGCTCCTGTTCTGGCATGACACCAGCTTTGCTCCTCATTAGCATTTGCCTGTACACCAGGCCTGAAAACCTCCTTTTCCATTGGTCCAAATTGCCTGTGGTACAAACACAAACATGCCCCTGATGCTCTGAGCTCATAGTCCGGGCGGCTCCACTAATAATCTGAGCTAACGTTAGTTAACAGCAGCTATAGAAACCACCCGTGGCTATAGTTTGCAGCAGTTTACTGTCTATCAACAACCCTTTAAATCACAGAGAATTGATGTACAGCAGCCAGAAGAGAAAACATTTCCTCCATTGTTATGGAATTTTCTATTCTTAGGTTACGCAAGGTCACGTGTGGGCCTTGAGGTCCTTAGCAGTATTAATTGTTTGGCTTTGACTGGGTGCCAGTTATCTCAACACTGTGGTGTCCAGGGTCGAAGAGACCTATTGCTGCCTTCCTAGACATAATAGATAGCTTACCATTGACGTTCCAACTCGTGTACACATCGCAGACATCTGTGTCTCCAGACTGGAATATGCTGACGATAACACCTCCATGAATAAAAACATTCTCTGGGCGTGTAGTATTTGTGGTGTTATCTTTGGGTTTAAAGTCGATCCACCAGGATGAGTTGGGCAGAATGTGAGACCGACTCAGGCACTTCTGATAAACTTTGTGAGTGTCTCTAATTCTCCTTGATCAAGCGTCAATACAGCATAAGACATCAGAGGCTCCTGAACACTTTCTTCCCTCCTGACCTCACCATTGACCTTTGACTTCAGCAATTTCTCCACAACATCCATGACCAAAATACAGAGGTCCCTCATTTATTGCGGGGGATACGTTCTAAAAATAACCCGCAATAAACAAAATCCGCAAAGTAAGTTTTACAATTATTATACATGTTTTAAGGCCATAAAACCCCTAACCACACACTTTTATACACCTTTTTACACGCATTTTGTACAGTACTCCCTTAGTTAATCAGGACGCAGAACACATGTGCGGTTCTCCCTTAGCCAATTTAGGACGCAGAACACAATGCACGTTCATACTGTACAGTACGCTGTAAAAAAAAGCATGCAAAATTACACTAAAAAAATCTGCGAAACAGCAAGTCCGCGAAAAGTGAACCGCGTTATAGCGAGGGACGACTGTAAGTGAAATAGTTGATAACTTGCGTTATGTACAGTGCAGAAACAGGCGTACAGGACGCATGAGAGAGACTGAGAATGACATGCGCACACATTAATGTTAACATTAACAATAAAATCTATTATTTTACGATAAAAAATTTTACGCAATGTTGCTTTAAGAATGAAAATGAACCTTTTTGCTTGACAGATGTAACTGAATTGTGGGTTAACACTGGCGTGAACCCCAAATCCGAATAAGAGCAGGACAGAGCAGCTAACGTTAGCACGTCGGCCTAAACTCTGAGAGCATCCAGCACAGATTTCCACACCATGCTAGTCTTTATTCTATGTGGTTGTAACCCCACAAACTAAAGTATTTAGTTAACAATGTGCTTTTCCTTGGCCTTGGAACTTGATTACTACTCAACTACTAGTAAGTTCACTAGCACACGTGCTAATGATTGCAGTTTATGTTGGAGGAGACAAATAGTGTCAAATCTATTTATTACACTTTTACTTCTGGTTTTGTAAAAGGCAAAAAACGACACCCTTCAATATGTGGAGAAATCCAGAGCTTGACCAGTAGCAGGTGTCTTGTTCCTAGTTACGGTTGCTAAGCAATAATCGGACAATAGGTGCTCAGGGGAGGTGTTTAGTGACAAACAATAATGCAATTAAAAAGGAATTAAAACAGACGGCTAACAATGAATCATTAAAAGTAAAAGTAACTGATATAATGTGCTGACTGGATGTGATTTTCTATGTTGGCCAGTGTGTGTGTGTGTGTGTGTGTGTGTTTCAATATCCACTTGTGTGCATGTGAGTCATTTGTCATCATCAAGACAGGAAGGAGCTGCCAGACGGAGGCCAATCAAACCGTCATCACAGCCGTCTGATTCACAGGAGATGTATGTACGAGGCACCGAAGCATAGACAAGCACATGATAATCTTCAAAGGAGAGGGATCATCATCAGTCTATACTTGCTTTGTGTGCACTCACAGCAGTGTGTGAAACTAGTTCATGGCGCATACAAGGACCCCAGAGAGATATGCTGAACCTCCTGGCATGTATTATCGCTTTAGCACCGTATCAGCCTCTGGTACTTGTGAATGTGAGATAAACCTCTCTGATGAACTCATTTATTACCATGGCTACCCCCAAATATTACTTTAATTATAACTTATATAAATAATCTATGTTTTATTTGACACTACAAGTTAAATTTCCATGAATTCTCGCACAGATTCTGTTTTTCTGCTGTGCATTTTCGCTTCCGAGCCCAATTTGACAGCACTTTCCACTGACACTGTTGACAGTGGTAAAAATAATCAGAGAGGCCACATCCTCCATGTTTTTTCTTCTTTCCCAATTACAATAATAAGCTTGTCAGCGAGTAGAACATTTGAGAGGAGTTCCCAGAGATGTCCGTACGTCATGCGTGTCGGTATTTTTTTTCATAATTGCCGTGCCAATATGAAAATGTAGATATCTCAGGCTTCATACATCTGCCAATTCCACTTCCCATGAAAAGTAAAAAAAAAAGAAGTGCAACACGGTGTGCTGAATGAGTAAAGTGCCCAGAACCCCAGCTGTGAGGCTTAATTCAGATTCATGGTGTAATTTAGAGCACCATATGTGGATTCATGTGTGTGTCTACAGCGTCGGCAGCATTATCAGTCACGGTCATCCATGTGTGTCTGTGTCGGCGTAATTGTAAGACTCATCATTATTTATCAGTATTGATTTAGAGCCTTAAGCAGATTTCTTTAAAGGTGTCAGCAGGAACCTGCTGAGCTCTGAGGGATGTTAAAAACTGTAGAGAGGAGGTCACATTAGATCAAGAAAAATGGATTTTAGATAGATAGATAGATAGATAGATAGATAGATAGATAGATAGATTTGCTGAAAGGTTGCTTTATCTCACTTTCATTACAGATAAAGCTTGCCACATTGCTGTCTTCTCTGAAGCCAGCAATCTCAATTAGCATCATCGTGCTCTGTGTACTGGCCATTAAACTCCACTTAAATGCAGTGTTCTATCTCATCTGTTACAATTTTTTTAAAGCGCACGATAGGGTCTGTGTTATGTTAAAATATTTGATGTGTGAAAATATAAAAATGAGATTTGAGTGTTTTATGTTAAGTGATGGGAGATGCATCCTTTGCTACGTAAGATCCAAGCAAGCAAACTCTGTGAACAAACGCAGTTCTCCTTATTCATTTTATTTATATAAAGAAATAAACTGATCAATGTTTTATGATACAATCTGAAAAACCATCATGGTGCTTTAGTTAACACCTGGTATTGCCCAGTCATTTCATATTAGAATTTGCTATAAAGATAAATGGAGAAATCACAAAAGCTGAAAGTAACAGAATTTCTTCGTTCTGCACAGCAACTTAGATAAATGCAGTGAGTGTTATCTCCTTCTGTTTAAAAGGAGAAGTTTTTTGCTTCAGTACAAAAAAACTATATATATATATTTGAAGATGCCAACTGACTCTGCTGTCGGACAGTTAAAAATACACATTCTAGCAACTAAAAAAAAAGATCCCTCCTACTTTTCTCTGATACCTATACAAAAAAAAAAAAAAAAAAAATACAGACAAAATTGTTGTAGAACATCTAAAAATATCCGTCAGAGATGCAAAGAGATTCACTCAGAAGAAAAGCCAATATCTGTGTCAGCTTTAATGAGGCCGTTTGATGTGATTAACTGCAGGGCAGTTATTGATCTTCACCAGGCGCTAGAAATAATAATGATATAGCGGATCCACGTCCATGATGAAGTGCTGGTTGTGGTTTATTCCTGCTTATTATGTTTTCATAAAAGCTTGACTGTACGCTTGAAATAAAAAGTCTACAATCAGGTTTGTGCGTTGCTGCAGAATACACGATTAAACGTGATAATATTATAATAAAGTTGACAAGTAAAGTATGTTATGATGATGCACTGTAGGTCTGTGTTTAAATTCTGGAGGCGCTGAGCATAGATCTGTGTGGCCGTACGACTTCTTTGCTTTCTGACTCAGGGGCATAAACACAAAGATCACACATGCACACGCGCCTTGCACCACTACCACCAGAACGAATAGAAAATCCACAAAAAAAACAGAGACCGGTTCAGTGTCTCCTTGTGTCGTTTTGGCTCTGTTTGGTCCTGGCTGCTTCTTCACATCTCCAAAAATCGAAGTGTGTTTTTTTTTTTTTTTTTTTTTTGCTTCACACCAGATACCAATAAAAGACACAATCTGCTCTTTTTATGTGAGTAAAATCAGAACACCGGGAGACATTTTCACCTCTGTCTCTGCCTCTTGGTCACCGCAGTCAATAAAAACATTGATTGTCGTATATTGCTCCAGGTTTCATTGATTCGACATATTCTGTAGTTCAGAAAATTCTTCAAACAAATATCATGTGGCCAAAATGGTTGAATGAAGTCCAGCAACTCCTCCTCTAATGTTTTGCCTACAGTACAAATAGATGCTCACCACCCTTACATTTATATATCCTCAAACACAGCTTTGCTCACATGCTCTCGTGTACATACATGTCTATTTTCCTTTCCCACAATTTATTTCTTTGCATAAAACAGTGTAGGTGTAGTCCTCTTTAACACAGGCGTGCTGTGCCTGTCTGCTCTCTCCCACAATCATCTAAAAACACAAGAAAATCCACCCAATAGATGGACTAAAATAGATGGAATCCACAGTGTGGCAGCAAATGAATCAAAGGCAGTGAGCTTTAGATAATCATAGCAAGGCACTCTGTGGAGAGATCAAAAGTAGAACGTTTCTGCACCTGCCAGTGTCTGTTTGGTGTGTGTCAGGGTTGGCTGGCTCACCATGGGAAACAGGGCTGCAGCTCCTATCCTGAGGGGACTTAAACACAAACACCAGATGACTGATGGCTCTGTGTATAAGACAAGATGGATTTCTCAGGTCTTATTTGTGAGAATCTTGTTCTCGGAGGTTTACGAATGTGAGACGAGGAGGGCAACATGTGAGAATGACAACTGATATTATTAGCTGAGGTGTTGCGTTGAAGTGTTTCAGCCAAAGGGTCTGATGTCTTACATCCTGAGCACACAATCATGCAGGTGCAAATTGAGAGATAGAAAGTGTCCTCTCACACGAACTCTGACATCTTGGCCCCGGCTGTTCGGGAGTTACAAACACAAATGCCAAATCTATTAAGCGTATTTCTGGTGTGTGGGGAAGTATTGACATATCTTAACACCTTTTTTTCCTTCAGTCTTTACAGCTCCTGTTGTTGTCCTCTACTGTTCCTCTTCATGTCATGACATCTTAAGTGACAACTAAGAGATTTATTTGTCCAAGAACATACTACATTTTTTAAATATTCTGTAAAGAAAATCAGAATCTTAAACACAAATATGATTCAACCTGGTTATTTGATACATTTAATATAAATGAAATAAGCTATAAGTAAAAAATAAGGCTCCTGCACACGGGGGTTTTCACTTCAGTCTGATTAGACCTTGGACCAGCTGTGTGTCCTTAAATGCGGAGGTGTATTAAATGACATTAACGATGACTGTGTTCCACTTAGTGCAGCTCCTGGCAGGGTTAGGGTCTTTAATGTTAATAATTACAACCATGCTTTTCCTGCACTCACAAGTCAAAATGTATGCCGTATGAATTTAGCCTGTTGAGTTCATAATTGCAAACACTTGTGCTGTATCCAAAATTATCCCCATATTCAATAGACTAATCTAAAGTGAGCAGTAAAAAAGGATTCCAGGCACTTATAAATCATAATTTTGTGCTATTACCAACAGGTTTCTGTATCCCAGAATGCAACACTTTGCTTTTGTGTGTGTGTGTTGTTAGCAGAAAGTGGGATGCCACTTATTTAGTTAAATTTTTGGGACATTTGGTTTACAAGATTGAAATTTTCCAGAGCATCCAGATAGTATTCATTTTAAAAGGAAGTATACACTATTTGTGTTTGGTCTAACTCTATTTTTGTAGCGTTACTCTAAGTAATAGCTCATGTAGGCTATAAATCATGTGACTATATGCCAGCAGTTTTCCCGTTCTTCTTCCTTCTATCTGATTAGACTTCTACTGTGTTTCATATGTGATCCCACTAAACTCTACAAGTAACTAATGACAAAGATCATGGTGTAAAATGTCCCTAACCATAGCAACAAAACAAGAAAGTGAGGGAGCTGTACCTGCACACAGTAATTAGAGGTCTAATTAGATAACATATGTGGAAACATCTGTGTGGGTGGAAAATGTGGGAACAGGAGCTTTAATATAGCTCAGGACACGCTGTTATGAAGACTTGGTTGTTGCTATATTCAGGTCAGTCTAAACCGAACTTTTTTATTTCAGACATCAACATGTCATAGAAAAGTATTACAAGTAAAAGTCCTGCATGCAAAACCTTACTTACATAAAAGTACGTAAGTGGAAATGTACTTAAAGTCTCTATGTCTCTGTAAAGAGTTTTTTAAACCAAAGAAGAAAATGTTATAAACCACCCAGCCAAATTTGAATGATTAAAATTATCTGCAAGTTTATGAAATTAGGTGTCAAATTTGTGTAGAAATCAAGCAGTCAAGCAGCAATTTTAAAGCGAGTGAAACGTGTCAAATGAGTTGAGAAAATGACATGACTAACGTCGAAACACTCTGAGCGAGATGAATAGGGGTGCAGGGGTATGCTCAGGGTGGCTTCAGTGTGTCATCGAGCCACCCTTAATGGACCGCCCACAATATCCTGAACTGATTGGATGTGAGAAAAAGTTGGGGAGATTAAAAAGTGAAAATGATATGACAAACAAACAGTGGGACAGTTTTGGTAAATGTATATCAAGAGAGAACAGCTAAACAATGTATGGATATTCTTAATTGTTTTGTTTTGATATGTTTTACATTAAAGCCATACACTCTGCCTGAATACTGGACCGACCCTCACATCTGATTGTATGTTATTTATTGAACTGCCTACCTATCTGCCTATGCTTTGTTCTTTTTGGTTGTTTCTCATTTTCGTTACCCTCCTTTCTGTCTGTTTTACTTGTTCATATGTATGCTTGTTTGTTTGTTTCCTGTTTATAATTATGAAAAATAATTACATTTAAAAAATCCTCAAGTAAAGTAAAAGTACAGTACTTGAGTAAATGTATTAGTTACATTTCACCACCGTGTTCATGCACGTCCTCTAACAGTCTATAATTTAAGCCGTGATTCATACATGGTGACAAAAGGTTTCTATAAAATGTGAACGTGGAGGCCAACGTGAATGTCAGCAGTTTGACACTGAACACATTTTCTAATCATGAGCAGACTTTTCTCATGAGAACATAATCACATGTTCTTGGAAAAGCATATTTTATTTCAGTATTCATAAAAACCTTTAGCACAGGATTTCTGTTTACATCCTGCCGGAGCTGACCTCCTTGGCTCGGATACACATTCAGCTCTCCAAACAGCACCAGGCTTGCTTTGAGGCAACACAATTGAAACGTTGAAAGAAATATTCCAGCTACAAAGTATTATTGTCAAACCTCTGAGTGAAATGATCCTATTTTAATTAATAGACTATTAGAATCCTGCAGAACCTTTTTATTTTCAATTTTCAATTTTTCCTGAACACATTTAATTTCCCTGATCGTTTAATAACCTCTGAGTTGATTAGAACATAATCGTCCTTACTCCTTTTTAATCTATTAAAGCAGCATCACTCATTTCCTCAAGCCTTATTCTGTCTCAGGCACTAATGATATGTCCTCTCGTATGTGACATTGATGACATTTCTCAGCTCATCTTATTAGTGTTATTAGTGACACATAATGCAACAACCCTGTGAGCCTACACTGGTACATTTCTCCTAATGTACATTCAGATGCCCTTCAACGTAACACACCTGACCCTCTATTTAACTTGTCGGATCCAGATTCCACCTTCAGGGCTTTACGAACCAAAAGAGATTGTCCTCGGCTCGACTCACAGGGTCGCGCTGCAGTGTGGCACGGTGTGACTTTAACATAAAAGAAAACGTGAAGCTGTGGAAATGTTTTTTGCCCAGCATGAACATGTAAATGAGTTTCTATAGATGCCATGTCAGGTTTTATGTAACACAGAAAATACAAAAAATACCTTAGATTTTAGACGCTCATAAGTGATATTCATTGCGGTCTGGTAATGTTGAGATGGGATATTTTTCTACTCAGTGTGTGGTGACGTCAAGCAGACCCACTTGACAGTCAAAGTAGGGTTTTTGATATGTATATTCACTGAAATTATCATCTTTGTTTCACTATCTCATGATTTCATTATCTGCAATTAGATGAAAAGGGAACTTTCGTAAATAATTGCCTGCAATTATTGGATAGCCTGCGCCCATTAGCATTTCGCTTGTTTCATGATTTAAAAGTGGCCTGTAAACCGCCAACTGCAATGGACCTACGGGGAACAATTACCTTTAAAGGGATGATAATGACAGACTAAGTAGAAAACAATTTACCTGCTCCTGCAACAACAGCACGATTGTTGCCGCACAACTTCAAGAGGGAAAATGGACACATCATATTTCAATGTGACACATGGAGTTAGTATTACATGCTACTAAGGTTTAAGTCTCACAATAACAGTGGACAACATATGCTTGGTAATATGCACTCTGGAGGCAGCGCTGGTATCGAGACACTTTTGTCTGATCCACTTCGAGACACCAGATGAGCACTTATCGACAAATGCCTCTATCTTTAAAATGAGCTGAGGAAGATCTCAGCTCAAAACGGAAGATTACTGTTTCCACATACAATTATAAACAACAAGAGACATTTTTCTCTAATTTCCTATTCATGGCACAGCAGGAAGCGTACAAACATTTAATCATCTTGTGCGTTAGATGTCTGTCAGTCTCAAAAAGTTTGCAGTGGTGTGTCAAAAGTTTAAAAGTTTCTTTTATGAATTCTCGCACAAGACAATGAAGCAATGAAGGACGAATGATGAAAAGGACGTACATTACCTGACTTAATTCTGAGTGAATGCTCAGAAACTGATGCACCCGCCCAGTCTGGAACAGGTATGTGAACATGTGATTTTCACAGACTCAAAGTGGATTATGTGGCCTGAAAAATCTTGAAAACAGAGCTAGAATAATGTTATGTGGGTGCCATCTGCTGGTTGTTCTTGCTCTGTGCCTCACTTGATTCCACCACTAGGAGGAGACTGAACAACTACATGTGGTGTCAAACAAAGCTTCAAAACATTTCAGTGATTAAAAACTGTCATTAAATGTCATATCCTGCAGTGTCTGGGACTTTCTTTCCCAGATAAAGTCTTGTGTGTGTGTGTTTTTTTCTTTTATCTTTATAGATAAAGCAGCACATGCTCCAGCACTATCCGAACCTATCAGAGATAATAGATCAGTAATGCAGGCTGCCTGCCTCTGTCCAATATTAACCCTGCAATAACTCCTGCCCTTTATCAGAGATAAAAATAAAAAAAGTACAATAACAACCTGTACGTATAGATAGGAACACTGCAGGTAGTGATAACATAACTAGTTCAACTAATAAAAAGTGTGAGTGCTGTATTATCAAGTAACTTGTTACATTAATAGCTTTTATTACACATTAAATATGACATTTTATGATATTTATACAAGTAATGAAAGTTTCCAGTATGCTGTGTGTCGATATTATATTATATTGAAAGATAATGAACCCAATTCAGTTTATTTTACAGTGTTATTGCAACTATTGCTTTCAGCTATGACGATAGTAGTATCATCTTTGAGCACATCTATCTAGTGAGTGAGCTGTTTGAGCCACAATCACTCGACCTTCTCCATCCAAACAAATTGCTCTTCCACAACCAGAAACTGGTACTATTTTCAGCTTTTCTGCTTTCCAAATCAATATTTGGTTTTTATTCAGTGCTCACAGTGTCCTTCCGAAAATATGATTTGTCAAAGCATACTATTGGAGAGTATCTTTTATGCTTTGTGATTAACCTTAAAATATGGTCGTCTCGTGATCTGCCCCCCCGTGGAGTGGACTCGCAGTGTTGTGATGCAAGGCTGAAGAAACCATTTAAAACAAAAGAAAATCACATGCTTGCGATGCATCAAGGCTTCATCTGTGACAAGTGCAGGGGCAGGACAACAAGGACAATGGTAGGACAGTTAGTGCGGGACACACTGTTCAAATCTCCAGCCAATCCTGTGATTTCCATAATCACATGATGTCAGTGAGTCTTTAGCTGTTGGATGTGGCACAATCAAACCAAATCTAACTAACTGGACTGTGAGACAGTGGGTTTGAATTCATCTACTGATTTTTCTCTGTGAACTTAGAAAACAAAAGGATATTTGTGTTGCGTTTAGAAATGTTCCAAAAATCACCACTTTAACTGTTTTGTTTAAGTTTTATTTGTTTAGTTTTGGTGTGTTACACAGTGAAGATACTAAAATCCTCACAATAACAGCTCTCACCTCATGTCACATCTTATCCAGACAGTGCAGAATGATGTCGGTTTTTCTGCAAATAACAGGGCCCATTGGAAATCGTCTGAAAACAGTAAACAAGGCCAGTTTACTTTTTAACTTTTACATACTTTTTTTCCAACACTAATCCTCTTTGGCAATAGGCTGTTCAAGCACTTCCCCTGATATGAGGCCACTATGTTAAACATTAAGCTATAGCCAGAGACAGCTCAGGAAAAGGTTGCCTCAGGTTAAGGTGGTGTGATCGAAAGTAATGGTCTGTGAAAGGTGCATGGCAAAGAGAATGACTGTAAACATGCCATTCTTATTTAATATAACCGGCCTAACAGCTTCAACAGAAGTATTGACTATTATACTTATGTTTAAGACGAAACTAAGCCTTAAATGCAATTATCTTTGTGTTTATTTTGGACTGTTAAAGGAATAGTTTAACATTTTTGAGAAATGTATTTATTTGCTTAGCTTAGCACAAAGTGTGGTTCACTTCAAAAGTTTACAAATGAACATGTTTCATATTGTTAAATTAATAAAGAACAAATGAAATATATAATTTATGGTGATATTTGTACAGTAAATATTTAGCAGCCGGATCATTTAGCTTTTTTATGTATAAGCAAACAAGACATAACGTGATAAATACTGAGCTTTACACGGGCTGGTAGTCAGATTTTGTTTAACATTGGACAAAGCCAGGCTAGCTGTTTCCACCTGTTTCCAGTCTTAATGCTAAGCTACGCTAACCAACAGCTGGTTGTAGTTTCATATTCAGCATAAATAAAAGTGAATGCTATAAATCTTCTCATCTAACTCTCGGCAAAAAAGCAATTTAGCGTATATATCCCCAAAAGATGTAAATTATTCCTTTAAATTGAAAGTATTTAAATTATGCTTTTGATTGCATTTGCCATTAAAGTCAATGTAAAAACAAACAAACAAACAAAAAAAACTGTGTCCCTTGATAATAATGAGTAACTCTTTCTGGAGTTTTGGAGTTAATGCCTAAGTTTTTGCTGTAGACATTTCCACCCAAATTAGTTTTTATCAGCTTTTAGTCATGCACTGAAATCCCAGTAGAGTCAGCATTGATGGGTGCCGTCATGGTGAGTTGTCCTATTATTCACTGTCTGTGACACAGCTCTAATATTTGTCTATATAATCATTACTCTCTGCTGTTCAGCTTGGAAAGATATCAAATGATACCAGATGATACGCCTTGGTGCAATGCTGCAGAAAAATAACATGAGGTAACATTTATTTAAAGAGCACTGTGTGACTTTAAACAAACACTCTCTATTGCCCTCACTATCTTTCTTTTTGTCTCTCTCTCTCTCTCTTTTAGTGCCTCTCACACACGAATGTACCCACCGAGGGAGCGGCTGTGATTGGTCCAGAATGACACCTGAGCAGACAGCCGGGAACACTTTAGGTTTCTGATTGGCTGCTGGAACCTTGCTGTTCATGGGCTCTTCTAGTGTAGCTGACTTGAATAGAGCTTTTGTGTAAATATGCCACATATACAGGCTGGCGGGAACACTATCACACATGCTGTAATCTAAAGCAGACCAATACAATAGCCCTGCAACAAAATAGTAGCGCTCGGATTTTGTGTTATTTACGGTCAGGGTTTGAGTTTGTGGTGTTTAGTGAAGCACAAAAAAACAGCCACCACCCATCCATGCATACAGTGTTTATCACCTTGGTGCAATTTCCTTCAAAGATAAATACCTCAAGTGTTTCCTTTACAGTGAAATGGGTATTAAAAGGTCAATGGCAGCAATAATCTTAGCACGAGGAACGCTCACTGATGATAAGAGCAGCAGGCAGTTTCTCATAACAGAAACACAGTGACTGTACATCGACTTAAAGGAATAGTTCCACATTTCAGGAGCGACGCTTATTAGCTTTTTTTGCTGAGAGTTAGATGAGACGATTGAAACCACTCTACAGCCAACAGCTGTTTAGCTTAGCTTAGCATAAAGACTGGAAACGGGGGGGAATAGCTAGCCTAGCTTTGTCCAAAGGTAACAGACTACTAAAATGTACACATTGTTGCTACATAAAGGGTTTTAATCTTCTTGTTTAACTCTCAGCAAGAAATATGGATGTTACGGACGCCATATATGTGTTTTTTTGACTATGCCCAGGTGTATGGTCGCTGACCCCTCATTGGCCCCAACTGAAGAAGGCGTGGCCACCTTTGTCAATGCTTCTTGGAAGACCAGAGAATCTGGATTGGAGCTTCACCTGGCCCGACCGTCCAAACCGAGGAATCCAATCTAAAGATGGACCATTATTTAAACCGAAACCGCCTGGCAGTCGAGGCGGTTTGTGGTTATTGTGTGGAGTCGACTCGTTGTGAACTATATTGTGTATGTTAACTGGTGTTAATGTGTCTTTTGTGAAGGTTTTCGTTTGTTACTGGAACTAGGCTAGGTTTAGTTTGTTGCGACTGATTTACACACACATTTAGAGATCATTTCTGTTCGAGTCACTAGTTTTAGGGGTGGATAGCGAGGTTTTTTATTCCTGTTTTGATTTCATTTAGATCCTGGATCTGTTTTTTTTAGAGAGTTCTCCTTTTGTTATAGCAGCATGCGCTCGTCCTTGGTTCCCTAACAGTACCTCACCTCCTTTTGTTTAAAATCTGAATTTCATTTAAAACCAAGAACACCTGGTTTTATGTTGCTTCCTTTCCCTTTGAGAGCCAGCATGTAACAATGAATGAGCATAATTGACAAAACTCCTTTTAACAATAACCTTGAATAAAAGTCAATGGCATAGCAGAGTTTGTTTGTCTTGTGGCTCTAATTCAGGATATGTGTGTATCACCCCCATGTTCTTTCTGTTACAGTGTGATACACCCAGAAAATAAGCATGCTGTTCAGGAGTAAATGTAGGATCTGGCCATGAAAAAAAAAGGTGAGCTGCTCTGAAACAATTTTGGAGCTGAACGGTAAAGAACAAAGGGGCTGGGAGATTGCATCCTGGTGCCACGCCCTCAGGCTGTAGAGTCAGGGCCTTTATGGCACCCTTTGTTAAGCTGCTTGATACACTCTATACCCCAGAATCCCCTTTCATCTTTCATGGCACAGGGAGAGCGAACTACTGAAAAGGTTGTGTGTATCCAGGGTACCCAGAAAGCACGGAGGCAGTGGTATTGGAAAAAGGAGAAAGAAGATAAGAATTTTGAGCATGAGGATTGTTAACCTAGTGGTAAAAATTTATAGAAATGACCTGTTTGTACATGAAAATACCATCTTTATTAACAGGTTTTCTAAATATGCAGTACCCTAGCACTTAGAGAGGAGTAAATAAAATGATTTTGACACCAGAACTAGAAGGAATAAACAGAATGAAGCTGAAACGTAATGAACTATCCGAGAGGATGGATTAGGATGTTTCCCTTCATAATTTCACACAGGACTGAGGAAAGAAAATTGTCAAGCTTGAGTTTGATAGATCAATTTACCAGCTGTTCCAGCAGGCTTTTCCTTTAGCTATAATTGAATCCCTCCCAGTCTAACAGCATAATCTATGACACGCTTGATCTGCTATTCATTTGAAGTGTCGTAGCATCCTGCTTTATCTTCTCATGTGCCTGAGACCTCCTCAACACCAGCGCCGGTTGCTAGGAGCTATTTCCTATATGTAATTGTCATGGTTATTATGGCCCCGCATTAGCCAACATATGACTTGTGATTTCAGCTTCTACATTAACGCACATGTTACTGTCAATAGAGGCACTAGAAGCGGAATTAGGAATCCCGCAGGATTTTTGGCTGTTAAACATGTTTTCTTTCTTTAATCAATAAGATATTTTATGTGTGTTCTCGCGTGGAAGCTGTCTCAGGTCACACACACACAGGTTTTTTTGATAGATTAACACATACACACTCAAGCAAAGATTTACACACACCGACACCCCTTTTCCTGACACACACTGCTGTAGGCTTTTATCCTCAGGCACCTGGATTGCCAAGAATTACACAGAGAGAAACTTATTCATTTGGGGAACGTACACACACTCCTTCCCAGAGACAAGCCTTCAACAAACTCATTTTATCCTGAGGCAGAGAAAAATACTACTGCTGGATAACTAGGGGTGGTGTAGTACTTTGAGGCCTTGAGGAGCTCCCCGTAGGTGCAGCCTTCTTATTTTGACCTCCTTTCCCCTTTTGTGAAACTGTAAGGCTGTGGCGATTTATCTGTGTTACCCACATGGCTCACTGAAATTATGATATGACTGATGTCATTATCTATGGGTTGCAGCAAAGTAAATGCGTCTGAATGTTGGTTTAGGACCACAACGGCATGTTTGTAAAGAGGTCAGGATGTATGCCATTATATCCAAAAAAAGCTATGAAATGAGTGAGGAAGAAAAAGAAACCTGTTCAGATTATTAAAAAGTGGAATTTCTTCTCATCCAATAAGACATGCTGTATTTGTTCAAGCCTTCTGCACACACCAACATGAATCTAAGCACTCAGAAATGAGACGGGGACAAATGCAAACTTTTACAACCCTCAATTTACTTTCATGCTTGACTTGTTTGGCACAAAATGGTGAAACAGCTCCAGCGGAGTGCAGCTGTGACATTTATATTTAACCATTCAGTTATCGCTGCAATTTTAGGAATGGCATTTTCTCGTTCTATCGATGTGGAACCAATTTAAACTCAGTAAATTTGAATGTGCAGTCTGGAAACTGTAATACCAGCTATCCATATGTAAAACGAACAACAAAAAGCTGCTTTAGCTTCATCTTTTGTGTGACGACATGGTCAGTAACTTCAAAAGTAGCTTTCCCCTCCACCACATTTGCAATCACTGTTTGTAGCCTTGGACACAACGTGCTTTGAGCTAAATGCTAGCACCAGAATGCTAACATGCTCATGCAAAGCAAGTGTAATGTTTACTATGTTTAGCTTGGCATGTTAGCATAACATAACATATTCTAATCATTGTGCAGTGTGCCAAATTTTAGACATTTGACGTGAAAAAAACTGGTCAAACTTCACTTTTGAACAGAAGGATAAACTTGATGAGTCCTTCTTGAATATATAAGTTTATCATAGCACAGATGTGTTAACAGAAAAGATCTTGGTACATAATATTTGCATGGCCACAGTCAAAGAGGCTTCAACGCTGTTGCATTTCACACAGCTTTAAGGCAGTACAGTCCTGTAGGATCACACCACCTGGGAACAAAGTGGGCAGCTCTTGGTCAATGTCATTTCTAATATTATCAGAAAAGTCTGGACCAACTCCAAGGTCCCATTTTATCTTTAACTCCAGGCAACTCCAACTTAAAGCATGCAAAGTATGAAGGCCTCAGCAGCCTCATAGGGTAACTTCCATGTACATGCATGAATTAAACAATCCTTCATAGCCACAACTACAACAAAAGTCATTAGGATACATCATGTTGGGACCATGAATGTCTGTGCTGGATTTTGTGCCAGTCCATTAGATAATGAGCTTTGCCCTGCTGTGGCGCTAGAAGGAAAGTCAGGGGACTGCCAAAGTCATTAGGATTTAGTCATTTATTCAAACATTTCATGGCAATCCATCAAACCCAACAGAAAAACTGGCGTTTAAATTATGCTGCGAGCATGGTTAAAAGTCTCTGGTGTGCTTGCAATGTTTCCATAACTATATTCATAAATATAGTTATAGTTTTTTTTTAAATTCCCAGTAATTGGGGCATTGTTTTCCTCCACATGGCACAACAAATCAGCCATAAAAAAGGAAAGATAAATTCAGCAGTTGTGTTTCAGGCTTTGAAGCCGAACACTGGGTGACAACCAGAAAACCAGTTCCCCACATTGCACCCTCATTTGGTGCAGAACTCATTTTTAGTTCTGCATTTTAGCGCCACATAATTGCCAAGAAAACAATGAATACAATGCCCTGGGACATGAGCGCCACAGATAATTACACCAAAAAAAAAAAGAAAAAAAAAAGGTTTTTAATTAAAGCTAATTGAAAGGGAATGCTATCTGATTGATATGCTCTGTGTTTTTTTGTTTACCGAATTTGCTTTTGGTCATGAAGCATCATTTAATTTTCCCGAGCAAATTTGCATGAAAAAGATGATTCATCCACGGCATTTCTTTTTACAAAGTGCCAGCAGCTAAAATTCAAGAAATCTGACTTAGTCTGCGACTTTTTTTTTGACAGTTAAATATCTCTCACTCTCTCGCAGTACAGTTTAATCTCATAAAAATGTCTTCAAAACTATGTTTTTAACTACGTCCCCCTATGCATGTCCTCAGGCACAGCATGCACGTACAGATGTATGTTTTTGGGGTGGGTGGAGGCTTGTTATCGCAATGTCCTACATACACACAAGTTCTTGCAAAACATGTTTCCATGTTATTGTCGGTCCTTGAAAGACTATGTCATCCGGGCGTTGAACCCAATCCATTCACATTATCATTGACTGACGTGCGGGGGGCCCCCTACGTGCATTCCCTGCAGACCCACATCCTCTAACCTGACCTAAAGTTCAATAAACTTTACCAACAACAGAAAAAAAGGGTTGTCACTCATCCCATTCCCAAAGGCTTGCTTATATAAAAGGTAGCTGTGCATGAGATTGGGAGTAGTTTGCATAGGTGCAGCCTGCTGGGATAGTCACAGGACGTTGAGGAAGGGCGTTTAAGCTTGGTAAACACTTCTTTTTATAGAATATGGATCTCTACTGCAAGCTTTGGATGTCAATACTGAGTTTATTGTGGTGTTTTTGTTGTGTTTTGCAGCCCTACATTCTCATAATATCTATTAGGTGTAAAGCTCTTCAAACTGAGAGTTGCAAATGTTTTGCTACCTTCTTTTTTTTTTTTTTTTTTTTTTTTAAAGCACTTCTCTGTTTCCACTTTCACTTCAGGGCTCTCCAAAGCCTCCTCCTGGTTTTTGCGCGTCTGTTCCGGACAGAGGGGGCGGTGTGGGGTGGCCACACGTCATATCAGCCGCCGCGCTCTGATTGGCTGCCGATTCTCACCCGACACAGCTGTGATTGTTTTCTGCAGAGGAAGCTCTTGCCCCTGGTATGAGCTGTGTGTGTGTGTGTGCCGAGGAATGGAGCAGCACTGTATGTGTGTGTGTGCATGCATGTGACGACGATGTGAACAAACAACGTGATTGCAGCTCTAAGCAGGAAAACAAGGATTTTTCTTTATTATTATTATTATTTTGAAGACGCGCGGATGAACAGGAGTGTTGGTTTCTATTTGGACCAGGCACTGAAGACGTCTGGAGATCAAGGTAAGGCTCACAACTTATTTGACTTCTCTCTCTCTCTCTCTCTCTTGCATGTACTCATTTGTCTGTCCTCCTTCCGAAGCGCAAACGTGCCAAATGCCCAGACTAGAAGACCACTGCTGGAGCTGCTCCTGTGCATCAAGTGCTGAAACTAAGCATTCATCTGGAGCGAACTGGTTAGCATCCAAAGCTGAAGAAATGATGTCCATCATCACCTCGGTGCTCAGCAATGCATACGGCTCTCTGCACGACGTCCGGACGGCCAACCTCATCCGCAGGGGTCTCGTCCTCTTCACCGTCGGCGCGTCCCTCGCCCTGGTGCTCAACTTGCTGCAGATACAAAGAAATGTCACGCTGTTCCCCGAGGAGGTGATGACAACTTTGTTTTCGTCCGCCTGGTGGATCCCTCCATGCTGCGGCACAGGAGCCGGTGAGTAAAACCAACAACACACCTGGCTGTAAAAAAAGTGTTAATCAGTGCGTAATAGATAAGTTTTGAAGGAGAGTTTGACCTCTGTTATCTGGAAGTTTGACGCCAAGTTTGGGACAAAGGAATGTACAGAGGGGAGGGGTTACAGTGCAGGAGACTTTTCCATATATAGACATAATTATAGTGAATAAAAAGACACTGGAGTATAATTTTCCAATCATTTATGGGCGCGTAAAGTCTTGAAATCATGTTTGTGGGGTTACTATCTAACACACCAGACCGGGCAGTGACATAGAGCTGTTTTTAACAATCAAATGCAATAAAACAACACCTTCTTTTACTGTTACTGTGTTGAAAATTACTGTTATTATATGATCAGGTGGTAATGAATCATCACTGGGTTTTGTTTTTGATTATACAATCCTTCCTCTCTCAGGCTTTGATGTTTTTTTTTTTGTCTGGCAGTCAAACAGTTATGAGAAAAAAAACAAAAAGAAATGTACAGATGGTAGTGATTCTCGGCCTCTGATTGGCTGCAACAGCCAGGACACGAGGTGAGCTGCGCTCTGATTGGTCCGTGTCATAACGGGTGAGCTAAAAGTGGGGCGGGTCCAATTTTTTTTTCTATTTTTTTTTTTCTCTCTCTCTCTCTCTCAGAGCAGGAACAAGGAAGAAGAGAAAACGAGGTGTGAGCTCAGGACGAAAACATAACAACATGTAGACAGGTCTCAACTGTCTGTTGACATTAGACTGTCAGTTATTAATGTCTGGCGTGTCAAGCAGGAGCTTGTTTGACATCTTCATTGTTTAAACAGAAGCTTGAACGCTCAGTATCTCCTTGAGTCTCAGTGACCTCTTTCTTTAAATTAAAAGGTGCAGTGTGTAAGATAATATTCATACATGTATAATCACCTTAAAATAAGAATCTTTTTTTTGTTGTTTTTTTGTCTACAGAGTGGGAGCGGGTCCTCTTTTATAGATGCCGCCATGTTGAAACACCGTGTTTCTACAGTAGCCCAGAACAGACAAACTAAATTCTGACTCTAGAAATGAAGCAATGAAGCGATTTAGTCTACTAGATGCAACTAAATACAACACACTGAACCCTTTTTAACTTAAATTAATTCATTAAAAGTCTTTAAAATGTTAGAAAGTTGTGATATCCATCATGAATCCTACAACTGGAGCCAACAAGTTGCGTGTTTTATCTCGACCCAGTTGATCTTTTTCACAGCAGCCCGTTTTGACATGAAATACTTGGTGTTACCAGTGATGGGTGCTGCTGCTGTGGTGTGTGTTGGTTTTGCTGGAAAAGGTCTTTGTTAAAAAGTATATTAAGTTTCTAACATATAAAACCAGTAAGAAGAAAAAACGGGGCGGCGTTTCGCTCAGTTGGTAGAGCAGCCGCCCCGTGTATGACGGCTCAGTCCTTGCTGCGTAAGCCCAGGGTTCGAATTCGACCTGTGGCTCTTTCCCACATGTCATTCCCCGTCTCTCTCTCCCCGCATTCCTGTCACTCTTCAGCTGTCTCTATCAAAATAAAGCTTGAAAAGGCCAAAAAAAAATCCTTGGTAAGGTGGATATCTTTGCACTAAACAAGCAATTTAAAGACGTTACCATAGACTTCTTAGTGACTACAAACATAAAGAGGTGGTATGAAACCAGGAATTACTTCAGAAGATCATTAAAAGTCTTAAAAGAAAGAAATTAAAACAACAAATCTTAAATTCAGTTTAAGTGTACGCATGTGCCTAAAATGAGTCGCCAATTATGGAAGCACATGTTCTGCAAATAGAATAATCCCACACACAGCAGCTCCATGACAGGATTCGCCCGCTGGCGTTTCCCAGAATTTCTGCTTATCTTGTGTAATTTGGGTCTGTTTGCTTCTTCTTTTTCACAGCTGTTGTCGGCCTGCTGTACCCCTGCCTCGACAGCCATTTGGGAGAGCCGCACAAATTCAAGCGGGAGTGGGCCAGCGTCATGAGGTGCATCGCGGTGTTCGTCGGTATCAACCACGCCAGTGTTGTATCCTTTCCCAAAGAATTCACCTTGTAGATTCATAAACACGGATTGTTTTGTCAGTGTTGTCTTTCATTTTGGCTTTAGTCATAGTCAAAATATGATATGGAGAAAATGCATTGTGCGTCTCTAGTTTGCACAGTATCTAATGCAACAGGATGTCCTGATTTACCCTTAAGGAATGGTGGACTTTGCGGGTCCCGCAAATATTTGAGTAACGACTAATCCCATGCTGGAGTCATGCTGTTTGTCTTTGTCCTTAACTGCCTCGTAACACAGAAACTAAACATCGACAACACCGTGCAGCTCTCCCTAACACTGGCCGCCCTGTCCTTGGGCCTGTGGTGGACATTTGACCGGTCCAGGAGCGGCCTTGGTTTGGGCATCACCACCGCCTTCCTAGCTACTGTGTTCACACAGCTGCTGGTCTACAATGGAGTCTACCAGTAAGTTCTCACACCTCTGTAATAACAATACATGAGTGCTTCGGTTTCAGATCACACCCAAACTAAATACTACGTTACCTGGCTTAACTGTTATTCATGAAGCTGTGAGAATAAACCCCACCCTGGCGTGAATGAAGTAGATAAAGTAGCTGGAGGTACTTCCATCAAAAAAAAAGACGTGATAGAAAACACTTGAGGTAGTTGAGTTATATTTTGGGAAGCCCCATCGTCTCCGGCAGCCCAATTAACACGCCCTCCTACCGACTTTAGTGACACAACATCAGAAATACACAGCTGAGGAAAGGGACTGTTGATCACGGCATGAGGTTCAAAAGGCAGCTGCTGCATCCTGTGCTAATTTTACAAGGTAGAAAAAAGGAGGGAAGAACGGGAGGAGATGATAATACTTTCACTTCTTAGAGATGTGTCTTCAAGAGTCGATGTGTTTCTTATTCTGTGACACGACATTTAGCTTTTGGAGGGAATTGTGGTTTATTTTAACCCCTTCCAAAGAGGTCAGAGGTCACGATTAGCCACAGAACAGCATCACTAAACTTGCTCTACATTATAAAGAATAATCATAAGATGGTTTCTGTCTTTCAGGTATACGTCTCCAGACTTCTTGTACGTACGCTCCTGGCTCCCGTGCATATTCTTCTCAGGTGGCGTTACCGTGGGGAACATCGGACGGCAACTTGCAATGGTAAAATCTGCAAGCATTCATAATGTAATGTTAAAAGTTAAATATATGAACATGGTGAGGATGAAGTTTACTCAGCATCATGGGGTCTGTAACCTTTAAAAAAAACTCACCTCATCCTGTGTTTACCTGAAACTGAAGATTTTGTCCATAGGAGAGATAGACTGATGAATGACTTCTTCATGGAAAGGTGAAAAATTGACTGTCTCTGAAATATTTATATCAGTATTTCCTCAAAAATCACCCTCAAGGTCTCAAGAACAACACGAACGCCCAAAAGCCGAGACCCAGTGGTACAAATTATCATTCATAAGCAGGAAAAAAAGCAAATATTTAAGTTTCTTAGCTGAAAGTTTTAAACGTGTTACAAGTTAAACTGTCACACTTTTAGCTTCTGGGTGAACTCCTCCTTTTCTTTGAAGAGCTACCAAAGCACTTTTTAGTCCTGCAGGTTTCAGTGGAGTGTTTTTATAGTTTGCCAAGATTTTAATTCAGCGGTAAATATCTGTGATTCCGTGTGATGTCTTGAACGCTTTGGCCTGACATATGGGCACAAAATATCCCCGCACGTTCACCAGTATCAGCCTTCAAACATCCGCATCTGTGTAAACCGCTGTGACTTCAAAAGGACTCCCCCCCTGCACCACACATGCTTTATTTCCGATTATTCAGCTGAACCGCGACAGCCGATAACATTGTCGGATGGTTTTAAAGTCGTGCACTGGACGCCCCCTTTCCTTCATAATTATCCCATCAAGTCAGCTTTGATGTCTTCATTAAGCTCGTGCCCAGAAGCCTCACCTCATTCTGTCTGTAAAGTAAGAGTCCCGTCACTCCCTCAGTTTGACTCAGTGAAAGCGTGAAAGCAGATTAAGGGCTGTTGTTTTTCACAGTCGTGGCGAGACACAGAGCCAGTCAGGACTCGGCTGACCAGAGGGTCATTTGCTACTTGTTGTTTTTGTTTGTGATGAGGCCTGAGGAATGTTGGCACAAGTCTACACTCGTGGTTTTGTTCTCTGTTTTTCCTCTCTTTCGCCCCAGTGAGTCATTTATGAAAAGGATCAGGAAGAACATGAGACTCTTTTTACTGGAAATTGTTTTTTTGTTTTTTTTTTTCAAATGTTTTTTTATGAAGGATTAAAGACCGTTACTGTGAAACAATCTGTTTGGCAGCATTAACCACGCTGAATAAAAGCTCTTGTACTTATTAGACCTGCTTTAAAGCTCAATGACTAATAATTTTACCAGCTTATTTGAAGTCACAGTCGGATGTTTAGTTTGAAAGATCGCACAGTTCCGTACACAAAACATCTGATTACATTTACAAGTGTTTTGCGACCGCTAAAATATGCAAGCAATACGCATTTTTCTCCGGCTGTGTGAGCGACACTTTTCTTCCTTTTTTATTATAAAAAATGTTTAGTTCCCATTTGAGGAAAATGGGAACTGAAAGGTAAAAGTTCCCTTAAAAAAAAACCCAACAACAACATTAAAGTCGTCCTGATTTGTTCTTAAAGCGACAACAGTTTATCTTTCACAGCAAACCGAAACTGTTGTGTTCACGTGTGACTCACAACTTAAAAATGAGTCACCCCAGGCTGTTGAAAGTCACCAGAACATACAACAGCAGATTGACTGAGTGACATTTCGCTGAAGGACTTCTCTCGCTTTACGACGGTTCATAAATCTACTTGAGTACTTGCCGAGGATTCACTTTTAGCCAATAAAGAAGCTGTTGTCTCTACTGTGTAACTTGCAACTACAGATACTCTAACCGCTCTTCTAAATACTGCATCACATTGATCGATTTGATATGTTATCAACACCGGGCTTCTTCTTCTGTCTCCCCCCCCTCAGGGCGGTGTCGAGAAACCCCACATGGACTGAACGGCGGAAACCTTGAAAACCAGGAGAAGAAAACATGGACAAGTTGTGTGGAGAACGAGAAGAATAACAGGAGAAAAAGGACTCATTGTTTTGACTTCATCCTTTGTTCTCATAACAGAGTGCGGGTCAAGGGAAGCCCCTCATAACGTGTCATGTCCTCTGCACCTCCTTGTGGCCAAACAACCGCTCCCTCCCACCTCTGTTGTACTCCGTGAGCATTAAGGCTTCCTTCACACTAGACGGGAGGATGGGGTTTGCCTTTTTTTTTCTCTTTTTGTTGTTGTTGTTTTTGAAGTGACAGATTTTATTTTTCACGCTGGAAGTATGTATCTTTCTGCAGTTGATGGAGTGAAAGCGTGTGTGTGTGTGTGTGCGCGTGTTCTTTAGCGTGGATGTATCCAGAGGAAACGTGAAGGGGTGCTACGGTGTCTGTTTTTGTTTTTTTAAACCTGAATTTAATATGATGATGAAAGGGAAATGTTGCATGAGTGTCTTCACTCTCGCATAGCAATGTATTCAACTGCCTCGGCTGCATCGCTGAGGCAAAAGGGGAGATCCCAGTCGAACCAAATTAAGTATTTATTTTTTACTTCCCCCAAACCAAATGTAATGTATGTTCGATAATGAACGACACCTCCCAGTTTGAGAGAAATAGTTTGCTGAGAGTCGCCTATGGCCATCAGCTCGTTAGCTTAGCTTAGCACAGAGACTGGAAGCGGGGGGAAACTGCTAGCCTGGCTTTGCCGAAGGTTACGGAATCTGTTGTTGTTGGTTTAATTTGAACTTTAAAAAGCTAATCTGAAACCTATCCACAGATGAGCGTGGTATGAGTCTTCTCACCTAAGTTGATACAGCAGAGGAATGAAGAGAGACAGGAAATATGTAAAGGAGTGCCAACTGCCAGTTCGCGCTGGCTGATATTCACTTGCGTATATATGATGACATGTACTTCAAGTGTTCACACATTTTGGGCGGAAACCGCAAAAGATTTTGGTTCCTCAATGGGAATGAGTCGTATTCACCTGTGAACAGTATCGCAGTACCCGCACAAGCTTAACATTTGACTTGCCGGATAGCTACTCGGAGACTTTGTTTCGTCTCTTGTAAGTTTCAGACGGACAAACTAAAGATTGTTTAATCGGGAGGAGGGAGAAGACGTCAAAGCAAAGAAATGCCAGCATGCCACCTTCTTTTAGTTTGTTATATCATCAGCAGAGTGACGAAGGCCGCCGCAGTGAGAATGTACCAGGAGTATACTACAACAACTTTCGCCAGCATTTGTGGTTAATGTCAAAACAGTTTGTATAACACTTTCCAGTGATGATTCTTTTTTTTCTTCTCCCCCTTTGTGACCAGGTGTTAAATGTCTTGGTAGAACAGACCTGTGATTCCCACGGAGACGAACATTTTTACTGTGCGACTGTACACGTTTTCCACTTCAAACTGTGTCCTTTTAAAACTTAGCGCTAGTAGTTTGGGAATATACGCCGGTTTGAAGGAGAGGGCAGGACATTATTATTACTTAAGATTTGCAATCTGTGATTGCCTGTGTATTATAGAATGTAGTGCTTTTGTCACTATAACAGTTTTTAGTTTTATCATTTGTACAAACATAATGACATTATTGCTTGTATGTATAATGGCTTGCCTATGTAATCAGACAGGTATTACCATACTAGACCTACAGTATGTTAGTTAGAGTTTGGGGGTCTAGAGGATTAAGTGCAATCAGAGTATTCATGAGCCGATTATTCTTCCTTATTTATTATTTCTGACAAAGGCTTAAAAAAAAAAAAGAAATATAACTTGTAAGTATATGCAGTGTGGATACTTCAAAAAAAAAAAGCAATAACATCTTTGTTTTTCTTACATGCCTTTTAGAGTCAATACCAATGACTCTCACCATAGAGAGAGACGACATAAGAAAATATATTGTGTCAAACAAAAAAAAAAACAAATCTCATTTTAGTAGCATTATCGAAGGAAACCTGATTTATTTTTTTAAATACTTCTTTCAGGGCAGATCACGTCAGGTCGAATCTGCTTACATTCAGGTGTGCTAAACTGAAGAGGAAGCTTTATTTTTTGGAGGTGGTGAAGCACCTTTTTTTTATTTTTTCTGTGTTTGTTTTGATGTTTCTGTGTGTCTGATATTTCAGCTGTGTGTATCATTTTTGCTACCATGGATTTAAGTGAAAAATAAAAAAACACCTGACAAGGAGAACTTTGTGTAGTCGTCGCTCACATACGGGGTTGGGTTAAATGATGTAAAAATTAGTTTATTAGAAGAGGTAAATATAAGATTTATCTTCATGGCACTTCACATATAACCTCTATCTAGCTTCTCTTTCCAGTTACATAAACCTGACACCGACGTACGTAATGTAACTGAGCTTCAACCATTCAATCAGCCTTGGATTACCAGACACTAGCCTAATTGCACATCTCCACAGCCTTAATAAAACAATAGCCCTCTACATTTATTTTTTTTGTTTGGTTTTTTTTTTGGAGGAGGGGGGGTGTCAAATGCTCAATTGCACCGGAGCTTTCTGTGGCGCTGACGACCGCATTTTGTTGTGTCTGCTGTCACGGACAAGTTGAATAGATGAGGACAGTCTTTTGTCCGGGGTCTCTGTCAGTCTCCAGAGCCATTATAATGTCTTCGGCTGCATCTTTCCTCTCTCTGCTCTGTAAAACCCCTCCCTACTCACCCTCCCCAAAAACCCCTGAAACTACCCCCTCCTACCCCCTGTGTGTCACTGGGATCATGAGGAACTGCCCCCCCGCACTCCCTCCCTGCTCTGTCTACCCCCTCTCTCTGAAACACGCCTTTCTGGAGGGCAGACTTCTATTTATACCTAGCGGGGGACTGACAGTTAACCTTTTGCACTGGGGGAAATTTCTGGGAGTGGGGCCAATATCTGTGGGCTATTCTGAATAAACCCCTCATTCTGTGAGCCTCTCTATACATCTATGTATTTATGAATGTGCCATCTCTCTATCTATCTATCTATCTATCTATCTATCTATCTATCTATCTATCGGTTTGTCTGTCTGTCTGACAGGCCAACGATCCAGCGCCACACGCCACTTCTTCTCCTTCTCTCCCTCCTCTTTCAGTCTCCTCCTCTTCTCAGGCAGAATAATTGGCCGGGCTTCAGCCTCCTTTCATTTCCAGCCACAGCAAACTGAAAGACTCCATTAGAGTGGCTCCTTATTGCCAAAAGAACTCCCCCCTCTCTCTCTCTCTTTCTATCTCTCTCTCTCTCTCTCCGTCTTCCTCTCTCTGTCGAGGAGACAAGCCCGGGTCCATCTGATCTATTGATCTGAGCCATCTATAGGCTACACTCATTCAATTTCGTCTCCTCGCAGCACCTTTTGTGTTTTGATTATGTCTTCTATAGAGCCCTCTAATTTGCTGCAGAGAGTCAACCGCCGGTAAACATGAAGACAATGATGTTAACATTTAACAAGTCTTAAAACTCGAACAGTATCTACCCTCTGTAAAAGCACCGGTGGGTCAGTCAGTACAAACACATGCTGTGCGGCCAAACATTGTTCAGATCTATCAGATTTGAAATTTTTAGTAGAGATCCCAAAGTTCCCAAAGATACCAAATATGTCAGGATACATTTTGTGTGTAAAATGATGCAGAAAACACCTAGAATATTTATTGTGTTTGAAAGTCATTTAGCTTTAATGAAGAGATGGAACAGGCCGATACTGAATACTGTGTATGTGCGACTTAAGGGGAGTCTTTCTTGAGATAATTGTGTCTTTTCGGGGCTTTAATGCAACTTTTCCCCAGTTTGTTTTGAGACTTTTCTTAACGTGGCCATGTCTTACTTAACTTACTGGCAAGCCAATTACAGAAAAGGATTGATTTGCATGTTTAAGAATGAGAAGCCATTTTCATTTTCACTTTTTCTGCGGCTTAAATGTTTTATTACATTTTCTTTTTTTGGGTTTCACGGCAGACAATAGAAAACATCAGGTCATCAATAATCCTGTACAGCTGTAAAGCTAAATAAATCAATGAATTAATGTCTTTATGTTTCATGGAAAGAAAGAAAGACACAAAAAGAGACATAAACATTCAATAGTCTGAAATCAAAAACACAACACTGTGAATAAATATGAGCTGTTATCTGTTATAAAACGTGTCTGTAGTCATTTCTACTCACCTTCGGGCCCTTCAGCAGTCTCTTACTCAGACTCTGTGCGTACAGGTGGCCTGACTCTCTCTCTCTGAACACAAGCCTCTGCTGCAGACTTCTCCTGTCACCTCACTCCGCCTGTCACTCACATTTAAAAGTCTCTCAGTTGCTTTTTTTTTTTTTTTCTTGACAAGATGTCTGTGTCCCTCCTGGACTGGACCTAAAGTTAAATCTTAACATCTAGTTTTAAAAGTTGAAACACGTTGAATATGGAGATGGAGAAGGGGCATTCTGGAGAGTGCTGTGTAATAGAGATTACAGTGCTGTCTGCTCAATAGTGATTGCTTTTGTTACCACCAGATGACAGTATTTATCCTCTCAGCTTGTCTGGACATTATTACCATGACATCTGTGGACCCCTAGTGGAGGGACAAGGAACAGTAATGTCTTACAGGGCCTGATCTTACAATGCAAAAAGGGTTTAACTTGTTCATGCATCTACTTTTATGAAGACTGGATTTAGAAAACATAAATCTCCTTAAGGTTTAGACAAAAAAACAGGCAGATAGAGTGTGTTTATGGAGGTTAATGCATGTTCAAGAATGCAAATGTTGCACAGAAAGAAGAAAACTTTAGACAATCGTATCAAATATTGTTCTTTAAAAAAACTCAGATTTTATTTACAGCCTGTCCAAGACCACTGATAAACATAAAAATTCAGATTCTAAAAAGATAATTTATTAAACGGTGGAAGGGATATTATTCCTGGAATATTTATCTCACACTGAACTGAGTGGGTAGAGTCACATGCATGATAGAAAAGGTCAATGAAATGGATTGAGTGTGGAGAAAATCATTGCACACTCTTATTTCTCTGCCAAAAGGTCTTCTGTGGCATTAATGTCCTGCTCTCTGATATATAATGAAAGGCTGTGTGTGTGTGTGTGTGCGCACTCAGGTCTGTGTGGGTCGTTTAGGTCTACTGAGTCTTCATTACACCAGAGCTGGGTCCACTCCTGTCCTCTGCCCTTCGCTCATTGCCTCTCCCAGTGCCGGGCCAGGAATAATGAATTACAGTGGATGCCATGGGGGGGCTGAGTGAGTGGCTCAGAAGTGGACTCCATTTTAGCTCAAATTACCTCTCAGATCCCATTCAAATGGCAGTCTCAGGCTGCTCTCTGCCTTCTCCACGTAGGCCATCCCTGTCTGGGATGAAATGATCCGTCCACACCTTTTCCACGTTTACTCATTTAAGAAGCTGTTGATACCATTATTTTGTTTTTTGTGGTCATTCCTCCGGTGCTTTAGGTCAAATCCGAGGAAAATCAAATGAATAAAAGCAAAGCATCTACATAAAAAACACAGGGACTACCTGCACTCCCTGTGTTTTCGGCATCATCTCCAGCAGTGTAAACAACAGTTCACGTCTCAGTGGGATTTATCAGTTCAGTCAGCATGCTCAGCCTTGTGTGCCATTCCTGTTGATTCCTCCTCTTCCTTCCGCAGGACAATAATAAAAATGACAGCATAAACCTCAGGTGATGGCACATTATGCATGCCATCCAAACAAATCCTTCCCAGTGTAAATTAAACACACCCAGTGCATCTTACAGCCCAGATCAGACTCTGTAAATCGAGTGGGGTAATAAGAATAACTGAATAAAAGGTAATGGAATAAATCAAGGTGAGCATTTCCATTGCATGATCTATCCTGAGAGGCAGGCAACAACAACAACAACAACAACAAAATAACTCTGCATTTTGTGGAAACTCACAGAGTAGTGGGCTAAACGTGTACACCAGATGTCAATCATGCCCTTTGATTAGTTTCCTATAAATAATCAAAGAATTAAATATGAGGGGAAGCTCTGGAAGTTTGGATTCAACACATTTACTCAGTGATTTTAAGATTAGCTCTGTTAGATTCCTCTGTTTTGGGGCTTCAGCTGTGTAAATGAGACACATATTTATCAAAATATCAAATATGAAAAACACTCCTTCAATCATTCAGACTGTGTATCCTAAAAAATCAATAGCACAGACACCTGTTGTGTGGCAGAAATCACACACACACACACACACACGGATTTAAACAACCGATCTGTCCACAAACACACACACACACACACACGTGCACGAAATATGTCATATGTCACCTACTTGAATATTGTCAAAGATGCATAATCATTTGCATAATCCAAATCATGCTTGCAGCCCTGTTTAGGATGCACTAAAGGTCGATGTTTGTCATGTTTTAATTAGTCTTCATTAGTAGGCGTAAGAGGCATTTCTGGGAAGCAACAGGCATGCAGCCTATTCATCTCGCTGCTGAGAGATGCACAAAAAGTTGGCAGGCTAAATCCATCTGGGAAAGTTATTGCGCCTTAAAATGGCCTTTGACAGAGTGCCCCCTGATAAGTGACAAATTCACAACATATCTGCGACTGGGGGGTAAAAACAACTCAGGTGCAACAAGGGGGTGAAAGGGACTCCGTCGCACATGGTGCTTTCAGGGGAGTCCAGCACTATTTTGGCGAGTTAAACGGCGCAAGGGCGCGATGCCACACAGGGAGAGGGGTCGAATAACCGCTTATGACTGACCTCCTTCCACTATAATTAAAGTTGCAAGCTAGACCCGGAGACATAACAGAGATTGTTGCTCCCATTTGGAATGAAACAGAAATACACAGGAGGGTGATGGGGGGGGACTGGATGTCATATCATGGATTTTTTGGTCCACTTTCAGGAACGTGTCTGTGCTGTGATATGAGCATAACTGGATTGTACAAAAAAAAAAAATAATAATAATCCAGTCAGGCTGCAGATTGTAGGGTCGCAGCTTGAATCTACTGCTTAAACTGAAGATGAATACATTTGGAAATGGGTGAAATGCACCTTTGCAGAGATGCAGTGATCGCAAACTCAGTCCTTTTCTATGATTTACATAATATTTACATATGAGGAGCTTTTTAAAGAATATATATAAATATAATAGATTTGGACTGTTTATTTCACTGGCCTGCCTGCGTGCTTGAACCTGCTCTTAGTGTACAAAAATGTGAGTTTATTCTGCAGCAAGTAACCTGCTCTTAGTGTACAAAAATGTGAGTTTATTCTGCAGCAAGTGCGTTCCACCTGTTCCTCCTTCCTCGTAAACGCAGGAGCTTGGAGACAGGTGCATGTGGCATTTGGACGATCCCAAACCCGTAAAGCATCCTGGGTGCACAGGTTGCATCGTGGTGCAAGAACTTCAGAGGCCACCGAGTCAAATGGAGGGAGGGGCGGTGGTGGTGGTCGGTGAACATCAGGTGGACTGCTGCGCATCTCTTAACGTTACATTAGGTTTCCTTTGAGGTGCGTTCAGCGGCACGTTTTCATTCCCCCTCCTCTTGTTCCCCTCCTTTTCAACTCCCCCCCTCACCCATGTTGCATGGCAACCTATTTGTTCTGTATAACTGAGAATGTAAACCCATTAACCTTACGGAAATAGACAACACGTGCAGTCCATTCTTTCCTGTCACAAGTTAAGACGTCCGGACACGTAAAGTCCTGCGCAACAGCTGGAAAACTCTCCAGCAGCAGCAGGTCAACGTGAGGGACAGTGAGGGCCTGACACCAGTTGAGCATCACTCACTGGGACTGTAAATCTACCTGATGCATCCGGAAATGAGAAAATAAAACTCATTCATGACTTTTACGCATTTGTTTTGGCGAAAAAAGAAAAAAAAAGGAAAGAGGGAACTTTAGTGTGCCTCTTTCTCCATTAACTTTTTTCCTTTTTAAAAACCTTTTATATCCTTCCTCGTTGATTCTTAAAGTCACATATAGCAGCCATTCTTACTAAACACGAATGCTGGAAAGTCTCTGCTGCAGTAAATGGAGCAGAACTTTAATTAACATCATTGCAAACACCTGCACTGTTTCATGTCAAAATGGCTGCTGTGAAAAGAGGCTTAAAACTCCTCTCTCAGACCTTTAAATCATTTCAAAATAAAATAAAAAAAGATTCGTTTTCAAATGAAAGCGATGAGTTTTTATCCCCTTTTCCATTTTTGTGTTTATTATTGTAACTTTAATTTATTTTTGGGCATCTTATGTAGTGTTTTATTTTTTTAAAAGCTTGAGCTCGCCGTGAAGTTCTTTATTTCACAATAAAAGAGAAATTGAACAAACTGACTCTTCGTGTTCCTCCATCCAGTTTTAGGTTTTACTCTCAGGGCTCATACTAATCCTGTTTTAGGATGAATACACAAATCACTGAGTTTGTTTTTTTTTTTTTTTTTAAACAAAACTGTATTTTCCACTGCGAGACTTGGAGACAGAAATCAGAATTAAATTTGGTGGAATTGTCACAGCGTGAATCGTTATTTTCACTAAGTTTTTATATCGGTCAGGGTTTTTTTTTTCTACATCTAACACAGCTCAATTAAAAACAGCTACAGAAACTTTCCACTTAGTTTTGTGTCTCTTTAAATAAAAAATAAAAATAAAATAAAATCCTCTCCAACAGGGTGTGGATTCAGACAGAAGAGCTGCAGCTTCGTCTGGAAGAAAATTCACTTTTTTTTGACACTTTAAGAAATATTAAACGTGAGAGGAGGAAAAAAAAAACACAATGCCATTCCTCTGAACGTTTTTCTCCTATTAGTGAAGCATTCAAGAGTTTGGCTGATGGGAACTCAGCTGCATTCAATTAGCCTTCATCTAATTTAGCTGAGGCCTTAATTGCGCTCAGGGTGGTGCAGTTGTTTTGTTGCTAAGCTCTGTTTGAGACTTCTGTGGAGAAATACGAGCCGCTCCTTAAGAACAATCCCAATTCAAATGAGACTTATCTACGCCAGAGCGATCAGACGGATTAAGAGTTATTAAAACCTATAAAGGGCTGAAACCAGAAAATTCAGCAGCCCCAAAGTCCGCTGCTCGGCGACTCCAGAGGATTTCTCTGTAAACACATTCACAGCAAAAAAAAAATAAAAAATATTATATAGACATCATCTCCATACAGTGATGTCTGATGAATAAACAGAGGAGTAAAGGTTGATGTCTGGAGGGTGATTCACCAATAGAAACACGCATGTTTAGCCTAAAAATAAAAAGCCAAACTTTAGTTTTCTATCATGTTATGACTTTTAGAAGAATGACAAGTAGCTTTACATATAAACTATATGATGATATGAAGATTTAACAAGTAAAATTAATCACTAATGCATTTTTACGCACGCAGTTCGTATATTATGCTGCAAAAATCTCCATATCTCGACGCAAAATGTGCCAAATAATTGTTGTTTGTGATATAAACTGACTTCCCCCCCTTAAATTCAACATATTGTACTTTCCCTGAAACAATGGGGCATAGTAAACAGGCCGAACTCCCTTATCAAAATCCTAAATTTTATTTAAGGTCAATTTTATTCCAAGACTAGTTGACTTTTTGCAGTGTGGACTACACGCAATTAAACCCGTTTCTAATCGTCTCTAATTCGGCCGCCATGCTCTTGGCTGACCCGGGATGAAAAAAAAACAGGGGGGGCAACGAGCTTCCAGGGACCCACAAAAGCGCAACAACAACAAAAAAAATCATACAGGATCATCAAATGGAGGAGAGACGTGCTTTTCAGGTTTTGAAAGGCACAGGAAGCTGGAGGATTTTGGTCCCGACCCCTGCATGGTGACAGAGCTGATATCTTAGAGACCCCCATTCATCTAGAGGGGAGGGATGGTGACCGGGGGGAGGAGGGAGGGAGGGAGGGAGGGGGGTGCTGAGGGTACGGGGTAGGGGTGGAGGGGGATCAGGGTGCATCTGCAGAGGTCCCACCGCCCTCTGATCTGTGAGCTGGCACACATCACGGCGTCCATTCACAAATCCTCCTTCTGCGCGTCACCTTTTGTAGTACTCCATAGTACTGAGCGCTGGTGACGTGTAAGACAATCCTACCAAGGAAAATACAGAGGAAAAAAATAGGTTATAGGAACTCAAGGACAGGGCACATGCGCACAATGCATGCGATTTATTATAGTAGTAGTAGGAGGGGTGTGTGTATATATATATGTGTGTGTGTGTGTGTGAGGATGGAGGGAGGGAGCTATAAGTGAATATGAAATAGATCCAGTTGCTGGGATTTATAGTCTGCATAGAAACAAAATCAGACTGCGCTACCAGCATTGAAGTTTTTCTAAAAAAAAATAAAAATCATATACATATACATATATATATTAACCCTTCCATGCAAAGCAAACCAGACTCTCCTCTGCTTTTTTTCCCCAAACAAACAAGAGAGAACAGAGCAGAAAACTGAAGCATTCACTTATTTAGCAGAAGCTCACAGACATGACATGTGCGATAATCAATATTTCCTGCTTCCCTGAACAAGAACAGAATATATTCATGGAGAAAAAAGAAGAATTTTATCCAGCCTATGTCACTTTAACCACAATGCATCTCCCTCATTCTACACTTTAAAAATATATATATAGCAAAAGACACACCTTCAGTGATAAGGTAAGGTCAAATTAGTAAGAAAATAACGAGGAAACTGCTGGAAGCTCTCGTCACACACTTATATGAAGCAAATAGCACTTAAATGTGAAAGCTGTGTGTTTGTGTCACATGTTTGAGGCGCAAATAATTGATAATAGTCGCATTTTTATGAATATATCTTTTTCTCACTGCACAATGTTTGATTAAAAAGGTTGCAAAGTCACCTTTAAAAAAAAAAACTTACACACGCCCTTTAATACAAACGACAGAAAGAAAGAAACACATGCATGCACGTTATTAAGCCACTATTGCAGATTTTGTTCATGTTCCAAGCTAATATTATTGTGGGTTCATGTTTCCATTTGACCGCGCCTGGACACTTCGGGCCCTCATAAAACACAGAATGTTCAATGAGCTACTATCATAAAAGCTTCATTTTTAAGGCAGATTTCCCCTCCTGTATTAAACAATATTTTAATAAACAACAAACATCCTAAAGACTGAATATGAAGAGGCTTCACTGTCCAAAGCGACCAAGACAATAGAACCACACTGCAAGCATGGCACCATAGAAAACACAGCCAAACATAAAAGAAAGTGCAGGTTTATAAAAACAGACTTCAGAGCTTCATATGAGACAATAAATGGCAGATTTCACCTGGAATTTAAAAATGAAAAAGCAACAATATCACAATATGCAAACCAGCACTATTTTAACCCTTAATCCACCAGGACAAACTGTCCTATAATGTATTTGTACATGCGCAATGTCAAAATGTTGATAGCACGACTGGTTCTCTGCTGGAACAGACACATTTTTATCTTTGTTTTACCACCACACACACCATATAACAAGAACCAAACCCCACAATAATGAGCTTATGTGCTGCACTGCAAAAAATAAAAAATAAAAAATAAATAAACACACACACAGTCCAGTTTTGAGCATTAAAAGCTTGTTTTCTTGCTAAGATACTGCAGTAGAGTGAGATGTACTACTATTTCGAGGTAGGTCCTGTGCGTAAAAAACACTATTCCCGAATCGCTACCATCAACCCAGCCTCATTTTTCTGTGTGTGTTGTGTTTGAAAACGCTCGCTTTAAAAATGGACACAAGTGGAACAAGTGCCACATGTGTCACTTTTGACAGAAATAACAATCAAGGCTTTAACAGCAGCTTGTTTTGGCGTGTTAAAAAAAAGAAGTGTATGTTTTGCAGTGCACACAGGCTTCTTATTATAATTCAGAGTCTGAAATGGTGTCATTTCCTCCAGACATCCCTGTTTTGCTGGGAGGTTAGAGGCCAAGCCCAGGCGGTAGCGGCCTGTCTGTGCCTCCATTGTCTGCTGCTTATTTAGCGCTCAACATTAATCTGCGCTTCCCCTCACAAGTGAGAAACAATCGCAGCATGAGAGTGGCCTGTCTAATTACATCTTTCACTCCCAACTTTCACTTCAGCAGCAGCCCGACGTGAGAGCTCGGATATGGGCCCTTTTGTTGGTGGGGACATGTGAGATAGGAGCAGAGAGGGGTGTTGTTCAGATTTTTGGGGGGTGAGATTTTTTAAAAACGCATCAGATATGAGAGAGAAAGAATTCACTTTAAGATGAAAAATATCTACTTGAAGCTTGTGAATCTGTGCGCATATGAGGTGCCAATGCGCGTTTGAACGCTTTAAAACCCAAACTAATATTTTAGGTAATAAGACTTTAATTGCTTTGCAATTTGCACAAAGCCTGTTTAACACGTGGAAAGTCAATAGTGGGATGTTTTCTCAGACTCGAGCTTAAATTACAGAGTTGAAACGTGTCACAAACACCAATTAAAACAAGTGTTTTTGTGCAGCAGGTTACTGTTGCATCCATGGAGTACACATTTCATGGCAGAAGTCACCACAGCTCGAATAATTTCTTCATGTTAGACAGGGTGGCTCGGCCTGTGATGCACAAATAACCACAACAAAGTGTGTCCATATCAGACATTTCAATATAAGTTACTCCCACACTCAAAAACAGAAGAAGACAATGCATGCTTGTAATAATAAAAAAAGAAGGCAGCTGACTGACTTTCTAGCTCAATTGTTCAAAGGCTCCTCACTCAGTCTCATTGCTGCTCCGCTGGTCCTTCCTCGATGCCCCCTTTTTTTCTGTTACGCGCAGCCCCGGTTCAAAAGTCAACGGAGAACCGGCTGAGCCATCCCCTGCGAGCCCGGTGGCGTCCTGTGAGGAGGAATACAAACTTAGTGCTGGTCAGCGAAGTTACTCAAAGTTTTGTCTTTGGCGCGACTCGGCACCCTGAGCACCGTGCACAAAACAGTTTGTTTGCATCACTGATTTCTTTTAAAGGGATATGGACCCAGTTCTTGGTCGACCGCAGCGTCCCGACAGGCGAACATGAGAACATCAAAAATACTTAACACACATATCCCTGCGCGTTTGAAATCAAACAGGGGTGGTGGTGGTGGTGGGGGGGGACTCTTTGGCTTGTCACATTTCAGTTTTGGTGCATTTTGTTGCCAATTATGAGGCGAGAGGAAGCAACATGTCACATTAGACCATCCTGCAAATCAGACTGGATAAATATCACTGATAGAAGCAAGAATATGTTGCTGCTGTGGGTTTGAAAAATACTGAAATGCGTTGAGATTAAATTTAATTTGAAGGAAAATACAGTTAACCCAGCCTCAGTTCAGAACAGGAGCATACAGCCATGCAGCAGCTCTGTTTTACGCATTTAACCTTGGCCAGGACAAACTGACTTTAAGTTACTCTGAGTGCTGTTGTCCTCACAGGTGTTATAACATCCTTTCGTGCAGATATTTTTATGAGATATTTCCAACATTTTATAGTGTTTTCAGTCTTGCATAAAGTATTTTTTTTAGATAATATGTTGCCTCAAAGATTTCCATGCGCACAGGTCCCCACTGCATCCACAGTAGGCCATTTACGCTGTTTTCACTGGATTCTGTCTCATTTTCCTTCATATGAGCAGATTTTGTTGTTGTTCTTTCTTTAAAATCAAACTATACTGAAGTGAATTCATTTAAAAGTGGATAAAATCCAACTTTTTTCTACACCTAACATATGTAACAGTGCGTTAAAGCGCAGTAAAAATGTACTATTCCTCATTTTTATTGGGAATCCCTCCCTGCCTGCCTTGCAAGCATGGAACCCCGGGGGTCCCCACAACCCACTTTGACAAGCGATGCTTCAACCTCTCATTGTTTTTAATAAACCCCGAACAAAGTGATGTGCATCGTGTTTTCATTTGCAAACTAAAACTCCATATTAAAAAAAAGGAGATGAAGTTGCAGGTTCATAAACACAGATGAATTATTGGAGCTATCTGGGAGCATGCACTGGATTTAAATTAGGCTTCTCCTCCGTCAGTCCAGGACTCTTTCCCTTTACTAAGGCGAGGATGGGCGTTTGTGGACTGCTCTGGAGTCTGCATCACATGGCCTGGTTTCTGCCATCCTATTGGTCCAAGGCACGTGTCTGGGAGGACGGTGGGAAAACGTCACTCGGGGGGCTCGTATTGAAAATAAGAACAAAACTCCAGAGTGAGAGTATTAGAGCATCAGTTTAGGAGCCTCTTTATTTACCCTTAGTTTAGTTTAGACGTAGGCATTACTGGGCACACTGAAATCGGATAACAATAAATTGGACGGTGCGCAAATGGCACATGTTTTAGCTCTACGGTGTCAGGTGTAACCCGAGATTGAGGGAATATATGTCAAAAAGTATGCTTTTCTCAGAGGACACTATCGCAAGGCTTTGCATGGTGTCCAACGCACTCACTAGAATTTGAGTTTTATTTTTTTATTTATTTTACGCGTGCAGTTTTTTGTTTTGTTTTTTATTTTATTTTTTGGCAATTTTAATTTCTCCGAAGTTGTTTTGCAAATTCTATTGCAGCAGAGAGAGCGATAAAGGGGTTAACGAGAGTAAAGCGGGGAAAGTGAATCAGTATGGAAGAAAATGATCACGGCAACAGAGACGTGGTGGAGCGGCAGGAGTCGGCGGATGAATCAAACAGAGCCATCCTACCCCTGTTACAGGCGCCGGGAAACCTGCAGATCCCTCACCGGGTCACCAATTTCTTCATCGACAACATCTTACGGCCGGATTTCGGACGGAAAAAGGACGGAGTCGCAAACCGAGAAGAGAGTAGCCTGGCATCGCGGGAGAGTCACAACAGCCCCGCAGCCCCTCAGACCGAGCCGGTGGGGAGCACGGTGCCAGCGGAAGGAACCTCCACTCCGCACACGGTTACCGGGACCAAGAAGCCCGCTATAGCCGCCGAGGAGCCCCTGAAACCCCGCGGGGAGAACGGAGACCAGTGCCTAAGCTCAGACTCAGACAGTTCCCAAGCCAGCTCAAACCCATCCCAGTCTAAACCCATGCTGTGGCCAGCGTGGGTCTACTGCACCAGATACTCGGACAGGCCTTCTTCAGGTTGGTGGCACCGTGCATGCGTTTTTTTTTTTTTTTTTTTTACTCCATACCGTATTCTCGGTAACCTGAAATACCCCGTAACACTGACCCCAGATGCCTTGACCGACTTCTCCCGTGCAGAGCAGAGCAGAGCGAAGCGAGCAGTGCAGCGCACACAGAGAATTCATCAAATATAAATTCATTTAGATTTTTTTGGAAATATTATTTCATGCAAGAGATAAAGAACGTGCACGTCTTTGCGAACAGCGTGTCCTTGTATCATTTAGGGAAGAAAAACAACACGTAAAAAAAAAATATAAAAACGTCTTTTCGGGTGAGAGTGGGCCTATTTTAAAATGCAAGCGAGAGAGAGAAAACCATCTTCCAAACCTTCAAACTTTCCTTTAAATCTTCACATTTTAACTTCTCACCAAAATACATCCAAACATTTCAAAAAACGCTTTTTTTGTTCTTTTCTTTTTTTTGGTTGCGGTTTTACGCACAGATTCTTTTCATCACATTCAGGCAGTCTTGTTGCAAATGTCCTCGGGTTATGAATATGATAATAAGTGGGGTCCTACATATACTAAACAAAAGCGAGCTCCGCGTCTTCCAGATAGCATGTGCGTGTCTGTAAAATAATATTTAATGCTCTAATCGTGGCCGATTTTTTTTTTTTTTTTGCTTCTTAGATGCGTAAAGCGAGTTGCGTTTTGGATACATTAAATATGCATCTGTTTCCACGATGGACGCCCCCATAGAACATGTATATGCAGTGGTGACTTTTTTTTGTGTCGTTTCTAATCTTTATTTATAAGAAAACACATGCTACAACTTCTCAGCCTGCACTAACGTTAATATGTGCTGTATTTTTTCTTTGCGTCTATCAAAAGTGGAGTACAACTTGTTCTCATGCATTATGTAACGTCTGTATAGAGTGGCGTAGGCGACTACTACGAGTTGTAGAGGTGCACAGTTTTTATATAGCCTACACACACACACGCACACACACACACACACACACACACACACACACGAGCTGATTCATCAGTGTAAAGCTTCGGCCTTTGTTTCATTAATGTTTTTCACTGTTTGGAGGAGGGAATCAAACAATCCAGAGCTCCCCGACAAATAGGGCCTCCATCCAGATGGAAAATTAATGTGTATCCGATGTGTGCTGCTCAAATTCTATTCACGTTTGTCCATTGAGGAGCTTCTCAAGTGGCCCACAAAAACAAAACGCAGCACAGTAGCTGCATTGAAATCAATCCTGTATTTCAGATCACCTACAAAACAGTGGCAGTGATGCTTTTTTTCCAGTGTTTTCCTATTGGTTAATAATCCCTTATTACTACAGACAGTGTCAGTGTGTGTGTGTGAGTGAGTGAGAGAGATGTGTGTGTGTGTGTGTGTACGCGTACGTATATGTGTGGAAGCGAGGAAGAGGGATAGAAACAGGGAGGGAGGGGAGGATTTTGCTTCTTGGGTGTTTTCTTCAGTGAACGTGTCACATTTTACAATCAACCCACCTCATTTTTTGGGGGGATAAAAGTTTGCCAAAATGCTTCAGGAAATCAACTAAACTTATTTCTATTTTTTTTAATTAGAAAAAAGCTTTTAGAGACACGGGGAGCACATGACAACAGATGTCTGAACAGCCATTTTGGAGATTAAAATAAGTTGAGAAATGCGCATTTTCTTCCAAAATAGACTTTACGCACGTGTTTTGGATACACATATAGGCTCTAGCTTCAATTTAAAGTAGTAGAATTGTGTTGTAGATGTACGTGGGTGAACATTTTAATGAGAAAACATAAAAAAAATATGGATTTTTTGTTCATAAAGTTGTTTGCAAAGGCGTTTTTCTTGTCATCGTCATATTCATAACCGTGTTTTGATACAAACCAATGTATGTGTCTCTGTGACACCCCCTCCTCCACCTCCCTCCCCCCCACCCCTCCACATGCACCCCCAACAGGGCCAAGATCTCGCAAACCAAAGAAGAAAACGACCAGCAAAGAGGACAAGCGACCACGGACGGCCTTCACAGCAGAGCAGCTGCAAAGACTAAAATCGGAGTTTCAGACAAATCGATATCTGACCGAGCAGAGGCGACAGAACCTGGCGCAGGAGCTGGGCCTGAACGAGTCCCAGATCAAGATCTGGTTTCAGAACAAGAGGGCCAAAATCAAGAAGGCCACGGGCGCTAAAAACAGTCTGGCCTTGCACCTGATGGCACAGGGACTGTACAATCACGCCACCGTCTCGTCGAAAGACGAAAAATCAGACAGCGATTGATTTCCAGAGAAGTCACAGCAGCCTCCTGACGAAAAACAAACTATAGTAATCCTATGATAGATTTTTTTTTCTTTTAGAGAGATATCACCGCAAAACTCTACCTACAGGAATATTTAATGATACCACAGCAGATGAAAATACCATAAAGCTCTATTACTATCACTGCAGATCACAGGAAATTTAAAAAAATAAAATACTACAAAGGAACAATAAGGTCACTGGACTGTTAGAGTCCCTACAGGAATATTTAATGACACCACATGTCTCTATAGGAATATTATAGTGATTTTTTCGTTATATGGGAGGTTTGTCAAGCCTACAATGCAATAATTTCATCGAATAAAGGGCCAGTGTGTAGAGTATACCAGCATAAATTGTTTAAAAAAAAAATAGAGAGAGATATTTCTGCAATATCACGTCTATAAAAGATGTTGTATAAAGGTATGTTTTCATTGTTTGTTTGTCGTCCCCCCCGAATCCTCCCCACCCCTTATACACCCACACCCACACCCACCCACAGGAGGTACAAATGCTTACACCCTTCATTTTTATATAGGCCTGTACTGCTACCCCCCCATGATTGTCATCATTTTACATTTAAACTAACTGGCACTTGACGTTTCCATCTGTCAGTGAAGTGAACAAACTGAAGTCCAAAGAATATTTTTCTGCTGCATCCAGGCTACTGTGAATTTAAATAAATGCTAACACGATTTTATTTCCATGCTTTGTTGGTTTCCTTGGTTGTGTTTGATGTAAAAATGGACAGGAGGTAGTATCTTTTTTTTTTTTTTTTTTTTGGAGTGTCAGTTGCAGACCTAATTGGGCAAAAATTTTGATACCTTTTTTTTTTTTTTTAAAAAAGAAGAAAAATCCACAGGAACAGTTTATTATTCTAGCGATTTTTTCTTTTCTTCTAACACGCCACTTAACCTAAATGCTAAGTTAGTCTTTGCTTCTATGTCTGTGGTCGTCTCATAGCCTTTAAAAACAAATATTATGTGCGTATTCCCTCCGTTATACCAATGCATCAGTGCAGCTATTATAGTTTGAAATAGCAATATGAATCTTTTTTTTTTTGTAGCTAAATGAATTGAAGGCTATAATGCTGCCTATAAAGTCACAGAAACAACTCTGTAGCATAAAGACAATGATGACAACCATTTTGCGCACTCTTTGAGTATAGACTATAAAAGCAGGTTATTGGATGTTCTTGTTAAATCTTTCTCTATATACAGTTTTATTACATATCCATATATCATTAAAAGAAGGCAAATCCGTCAGTGACTGTATTACAAATGTTGGAAATCTCTTATCGTTGTTGAAAGGACTTCATATGTGTATTTATATAGATTATATTGAGAAAAAAAATCTATCCAATGACCAGTGTTGCTTTAGAGTAGATATCTGAGGTGTTTACACTGCTTGTTTATCTTGCAATAACTTCTTCTTGTTTCTTTCTCTTTTTTTTGTGAATGAAAAATAGTTTATGGGGCCTTTTTGCATGAAAGCTGCAATTTGTTGTACTTGGGCAAATAACTGTGTTTATAAACTTTGGTCTTTATCGACAGAAGTATGATCGAGCTAAGTTTTAGACTGTATCCATACCAAATTGTGGACTTTTTGCCTTTCAAAGTGTTTTTGTTGTGTATCTGCAAAAAGTGTGTGTGAATTAAAATCCACCAAACAGAAACACACTTTGCCTTAAAGTTCAAGTGTGAACTTTTTTTTCTGAAACAGAACTGTGCCGAATCAGAGAAGCAGTATTACTTCAAATGCAGACTATTCAAGTTTAATGCCTTTATGAAAACTGCTGGTACGACATTATGAATTTACTCATCAGCGTATATCTATCTATATATGAACATGTTTAAATAAAATTACAACACAGAGTTGTAGAAGACAATGCTATTTTTTATTTTATGTTGGAAGTATTCTTTGGTATAAATGTACATAATTTGTATCATGTATTAATTGTGTAATTAACTGCCTCCTGAAAAACTGCAAAAGAAGAGTAAATAAACCTTGAAGATTATACAAGCAAGTTTCTAGCATCTTTATGTGAAATGAAGAGTTCACATATGTCCATAAAAACACAGAAAATAACTGGCTGCAGCAGTAAATGTGACTGTCAATCAACGCTGAGCTTCTGCAGGCTTTAAAAAGTAGAAAAAAACAAATGAATTATTGGATCAAATTGCCTAGAAAAGAGAAATGTGTGCAATAATAGTTAAAATAAACGTTGCCAAGTCGTCAAATATACACAAATATAATCACAAACATTATTAATTTGCATAGCATGACAATCCTTTCCATGCAAACGCCCACTCCTTCTATGGGCGGTTCAGGATCACATTCATGGAGGATCAAATTCATGGGCTTTGAGATTAAAACATTCGCAAAAGCATCCAAACATTATGCAAGGGAAAGCCTTGAACAATTCCCAGGCATGTTTCCTCAACAATGCCTTATCTGCATTTCCATACTTGCACCGCTAGTCTTTGAACGCCATGTCTAACGGCCGGTGAGTAGCATTAGAGCAGATAGGGCTGCTCCCAGCACTGTCTTCGCGACGGTCAGTCTTCCTCGTCGTTGCTGAAAAGAGGGAGCCTGTGCTTCTATCACAAGGCAGGGAAGGGGAGTCGAAACAGGGGAGGGAGAGGTGAGGGAGGGAGGGGGAGAGGGAGAGGGGGGAGAGAGAGAGAGAGTGAGAGAGAGAGAGAGAGAGAGAGAGCAATGAAGGTCAAAGCCTGTCATGGCTGCAGGTGGCTGGTTCCCCCCCTCCTCAGTAACCCATTCTCCACACACAGCTTTCTCACTAACTCATACTCTCTCTCTCTCCCTCCTCTCTCTCACACTCACACACACACACACATGCATCTTACTATGACTTTTATTTTATTCCTGCCTGGCACGCACACATCCCCACACACTTCATTCATTTCTCGTGCCTCCTCACATGCACACGTACCCCTGTTGTTTTGGTCCTTCATTCAGCGCATCAATAGGAACCTTCATCAAAATATTCACCGGCAGGGAAGCTCCCTGAAGTTCAGATAGGGACACCAATGCATGAACAATAGCTGGAGCTGTAAGGCTGCATGGGCACATTCTCCTGGAACAAAAGCTTTTATCTGAGAATATTTGTCTCATCTCCGGAAGGGAGATTCAGGTGGTCAAGTGATCAGAAGTCGTCTTTGTTTGGGCCTCTAAGTGCGAACAGGAGAGTCTTGCGTTGGCATAAATCACCAGTAATCTGAGTAGATAAGACTGAGAGATACACATATCCTCTGGAATGGGATGCAGAAAATATATTTTAAAAAAAATATGCCTGGAATAAAAGTTATTTTCTGGAGTAGTGCTGACAATTTCAGAAAGTTCTCATGCTGTAGAAAAATGGAAGTGAGCACAGGATACATCAGGAAAGTATCAATGTCTACCTCTAAACACAAAAGGGCCCCATCCTGCTATGACCTCTCCCTACCATCCTCCCCCTCCCCTACTGTGTCATTTACCCACAGTTTCTAAATGCTTCCTACGGCCAGAGTGGAATCTGCTCGGAGGTGCCTGGGCTTTGTGGCGGAAACATAATTAAAGTGGTGAAAGATGTAAAAGGTGAAGAATGGGGATGACATCAGGCCAATTTCACACTTGGCACTCGAATGGCTAGGTCCAAGCCAGGACTCTTGCCTCGCAACACAGATCAAAGCCCACTGTCACCGCACCAGTGCAGGAAAAAAAAGAGGCAAAAGGACACCTAACTATGCTAATCCCCAGGACGAATATATTTTAATCTTGTTAGAATACAAGTTAATGCTGTGGCTCAGTGACTGAACTTTTTGGCAAGAATGAGAGGTGGACAGAATTACTTTTACCTTTTCTACATGAGGTGCCTCTGTCTGGCACCGGATAAACAGCCAGAGTCTGAACAAACTTTCTTTTGGGCAAACTCAGCATATTATCAAGCTGCATACTGTACGGGCAGCAGATAGCAGCCGCAAGCCGCTGAAAAGGCAAGCAACAGTTTTCATTAAGAACAACGAGGGGGTAAAAAGAAGAAGAAAAAAAACTGGTTGTGTCAGTGACCCCATCTGAATCCCCACTAGGGCACCTAACATGCAAAGGAAATGAGTATTTTGTGGACTGGTTTGTCCCCTCTCACATTGAGCCCTCCTTTCTCAAAAGCACCTTGGTAACCCTTGATCTCTCATGTATGGAAGTCAGGGCGCTGGGGCCTGCAGAAGTTGACTAGGCAGACAATAGAAAGCGGATGCTTTCTCGAAAAGTCACACCCAGGCAACTCTCATTTCACACACCGTGTTTGAGCGACTCTTGGAAAAAAAAAAAAAAAAGATGCAAGACTTTTCAATAAAGATTCTTTTTGTTCACGAAATTGAGAAAAAAAAATCTCCATGAACTTTTTCCCATGTAGCCACCGCTTCTGGTTCCGTCAGTGGATGTTTTCTGCTTTTGGGGAATAGATTAAAAAACATGAAATCATCTTGTGGTAAATTTCACAAAGTTGCTTTTAAATGTGATTTAAGCAGCAATACATCTGGTCGTCAGTGAGCGAATCATGGATGTGTCACATAAAGATAACTTCCTCCAATAATGAGAGAACACTATCAGAAACATTTGTTCATTAACAGTTAACATCAAAGTGTATTTGTTCAGAAAAATCTGCTAACGTTGCAGATGATGGTGCAGGCTGCATCATGATATTTTTTTTGCAGACTGCTTATATCACATTGACTGCGGCTTTGATAAAACTACTTGCTTGTTACACTGAATTCTGAGACAACAGATCACCACAAACACCAGTGAAACTCTGAGAAGATAACATGAATACATCACGTTGAAAGTTAGTGTTAATTCTCAAAGAAATGGAAGCAGATAGTCTTCCCTAAAGAAAACAACTAATACTAATTTAACCACTGAAATGTCGACAGACTTGGTTTGTTTTTAACTTTATGAATGCACTTACCATAACATGTGCTGCAACACACTACCGATTAGTTCGTTTACATTTTTCATTTGTCGATTAATCAGGAATACTACAAGAAAAGCTAATCACAATTTTCTAGAGCGTGCGGTGACGTCTTCAAATTGCTTGTTTTGTCTAAACACCAGTCAAAGATTGAGAAAATCCTCACAGTTTAGAAGCTGGAGCCTTTAAAGTTTTGCATTTTTCACTGATAAATGTCTTAAATGCATCGATTATCAGAGTCAGTGTTAATTTTCTGTTGCTAGACTTCTCAATTAATTAACGATTTCTGCAGTAAAATATGACTTAGTTTTGTCAAATGCATCATGCTTATGTTTTTTTTGTGTGATATGGAGTAATATGTGAATAAAATTGATATTACATTTTCTTTACAAATCTGTTAATCATTCGTGTTGGTGGAAAGTTTAATTTAACACTGACTAGTCGTCTATTTCAACAAACAAGGACCGAGTGGAAGTAACATTTTTCAAAATACATTGCATTATACGTAAAGGTAGATCACCATCCACTAAGTATTGTTGTCTGTTTACATCGATTCCTGGTTGGTCATGTATTATGTACAGTATATATTTCCTAATGAAGGTTTGCTCAAATTCCATCTTCAAGTTTCTTAGTAATAAAATGAAAATTTTACACACTTTCCTGCTCCCTGAAACTCCCTGAAAGCTAATATGTGCTAAAATAGGTATGCAACAAAACAAACCTTCATAATAAACAAGCTGTGACTCCACAGAAATATATTTTTCTGACATCTTTTATCAAAGTCATAACCTGCCATTGGGTGTTAAATCTGTAATGTGCTGAAGTAAACAATGTAGAATACCTACCAAAATCAGCACCAGGTTCTTAACTGTATCACAGAACCCGTTCAGGACTCTGGTGCAACATTACATGTATGCAAAGGGTTTGAAGGTATAAGATCAATGTGATATGCATTGTAATTTGTAGGTCAGGGGAGTTTGTGCAGTAAAAACCAAACCTCTTGAATAGAAACAGTCAAGGTGGTTGTGCTTCTTCTTCTACATACTAAATTAAGATGTACAATATACAGTCATGCCATTTCTGGCTTTTGTTACTGAGTTTGTGTTGCTTGCTGACACAGCTAGACAGGGTCAAGGATACATCTGACTCACCTCAGGCCCCCTGCTCTCCCCGGGGACTGGCCTGTCACTCACTTTGTGGTTACGCATCATAGCTGACAGAGGCACAAAGTGAGAGCTCGATGCTGCATCAACAGCAGCAACATCATCACCAAAACCCATCCTTAGCATGACATCTTCCTCCTAGTCCACCACCACCAGCTCTCTCTACACTGTGGAGGGAAGGAGAGAGGGAAAAAAAAGAAAACATATTCACACCAAGAGCCAATAATAAAATGTCATTCAGTGTGAGCAGGAAGACCTAAAAATAGAAGATTTGGACATTTACCTTAAAATTCTCCACACTGCAGTTTGGATGTGGAATGCCTTGCAATAGAGTTGTTATAAAGGGGGAAGCCAGACCTACAAAGGTTTAAAATCACTGGGTGTAATACTTAATTTCAGATGGTTTATTGAGACTGGATACACACATCTACGCCCTGTGATCCACTCTCTCTAGCTCATTGAAACAGCGTTGGGTTGGTGTAGCGTATAGCCTTTAATTGGTATTAGTTGGATGACATAATAAGAGCATGCATAGAGCTGTTTGAATAAGAGCAAAGGGTTTCAATGATCACTGATCATAGCACTTTGTTCTTTCTACATTAAAAATGAATACAGTCAATGAAATACTGAACCGCACCACTTCAGAATACAAATGATGCCGTGACCAATGCTGATGAGCCAAAATTAAGATCTATTACAGCTAAGATATGTACACAGTATCGTATATAGCTTGTTTCTTGTATCTTAGATGCTGCAGAGCATTAAATTTGGTGATAATCAGCGAATGCCCGTCCCCATTGCACCAGGCTGCAACTGCTAATTTGGAGAATAAAATGGCAGCCTGCCTAAGACCTGAAGAGAAAAAATGCTCCAACATAATGTAGTATGGGTCAATCTGAATGCAAAGAATATATATTTCTAGAATAAATGTTTTCTATTTGGCTGCGTCTATACAAAGAAAACAGTGTATCCATGGTTTCGCTGCATGGATTTTTTTGAAACTCAATCGTTTTAGAGAAGTACATGCGGCGACATTTTGTTCTACATCCGCACAAATTATGTCTGAGCACTATTGTGAGCTACTGATTTTGGATAAAGCGGTGACAAAAGAGGTTAACCCTTCACTGATTTCCGCACCATCTACCTGTCTAGACTTCTTTAGATTCTTACATTGTCCTCGGACGGCCGAATACACCAAAAATAATGATCTCAGTTTGAGTTGGCGTACAGGGCGAGCTACGGCTCAGTCGACCGTGCCTTAGCACACAGTAGTGGGCGTCTCTCTCTTTCTCCCTCTCACTCATTTTGCTGCATGCTGCCATTTTAACTGTTCCTGAGTGGCAGGCGAGAGGGCGGGGTTGGTAGTGGCGGCCATGATGGTGGAATCGCTACACCCACTCCTGAGGAACAGCCTCGACATCAAAGCCAATTCGTACATTGGGCTATGTCGTGGTTCAGGCCAAAGATAAGGACTCGAGGTAAAGGACGAAGTATGACGTGATTAATGAGAATAATACCAACGTCTCGAAACATTTGCATTACGGAATAATAATAAATTAGAAAAAAAATCATCCTGCATATGCAAAAAAATCTGCTCATCTGATTTGTGACATTTGCATGTTTAAATTCAAAATACTCATTACTGTTTGTCAGTGTTAGCTTTTCTTTTTCATTAAATCATCAATGTATAAACTTCCACATGTACAAATTAAGAAACAAGTGCATGTACTGCACATTACTTCCATGTACTCATATATAATATACAAATATCACAATTTTTGTGAGGATAAACAGAATAAAAAAAGAATGCAAAATTACTGTAAGTCTACCCAAAGTAGAAACCTGTCAATGGTTCAACAACCCACAACATAAAAACAGCTCAGGAAGACAAGATTTATTCAGTAATGTTTCAAAATTCTGAGCCAAGACGAGAATATTTTTCAACAAACTGCCTGTTGAATATCACATTTAAACAAGTTAAAACATCTCAAATTCAAAGATTACTTACGGTGCACGAGAAATAAAATTTCCAAAAATGTATCAAATTCAAAAAACAGTCACGAACAAAGGAGAGAGTGTCACAAATTTTTAAAAAACATAAACAAAATCCTTCCAACAGTGTCATCGTGGGATCAGATGAAGTCAAGCGAGCAAACATAAAATTCAAACACTGTTCAGAGTTGAAAGTCAAAGTTCAGCAATATTGTTCTTTGTCTTGCACGCTCGTCCTTGACGTCCTGTAACACAAGTGAAATTATTCAAATGAAAAAAAGGAAGTTTTTGCCAACAAATTCAACGCTTGTGGTCCCTCAAAGCAGATTGTGTATTATGTGGGTCACAGCCATACCCCGGCCTCATGTCACCACCCTCAACTCTGAAAATTAAAAAGAAAAAAAAAATGTCTTCCTTGGATGACCAGGGTGGCTCCTAACCAACTACATTTCAGGTCAAAGTTCATCATGTCCCCTTGGCAACACCAGGGCAACAAGCAACGGTGTCTAGACAGGTCATGGTATCACCCCCCTTCCCATGCCCAAACCAACCCACCACCCCCTGGCTCTTTCCGGAAGGAGGTGTCAGCAGCAGCCAAGTGCAGAGTAAACAAGGGGGGGTGGGGGGAGGTGGCCTTTGGCCCTCATGAGGTCGGATCAGCACCTCCACCCTCCACTGATCAAAGATGAGGATCCTCCATGCCAGGGCCTTGGTCAAAGGGGGCAGGGTCGAGAGATGAACTCTGCGTTTCTGTAATCTAGACGTGTCCAGACCCAATTGTCTTCTTTCACAGCCCAAAATGGACCCTTCCGGTGCCGCTGATTACATTAGGGAGGACAGCCTCTTTTCACAGGGGCGCCCGGACAAAAGAGGCGCTTCCGTGCCCCTCGCCATCTGGTCCCAAAATAACAGAAAAGGTCTCAGAAAAAAAAAAAGAAGAAGAAAAAAAAGAAAAGCCCAGCCCAGCACAGCACAGCACACAGCCTTAAATGAAAGGAACACTGTTTGAATAGATGGGATGGCTGGACAGATAAGCAAACATACAGTAAAGCCTCACACATTTACGCAGAGATTGGAACCCAATCTACATCAGCAAATAAAGCAGTGTACATGGGCTCTGATGAGCAGGTCTGCAAATCATTGATGGATTTAAGCAGAAAAATGGAATTCTGGTGTGCACCAAATACAGAACTGTGCCACACATACACTATTATTATTGCAACCTATGCCCAGAGGCTGTTCATCACTTTATACTAGTCTATGTTGTACCAACGTGCATAGATCTGTGATGGAAATGAGCAGAAAAACACTAAAATATGTGATGGTTTTGAGTTTTTAATACAATACAGTCGATAAAACGGAGAAATTATTTAAAGGCGCAGTACATTATGCATAAACGCAACTAAAAAAGCCTATGTATATTGTAGCCGAAAGGATTTTTTAACTTTGAATTTACTAAATTAGCATTGTTATTTGCCAGTAAGCAGCATCTGCAACCCCATAGTCTGCATGCTGCATGTCTGTCATATCCTTATTGGTTCCTCTTATATTGTGCCCATTCCACTTTGTCTCAGCTGTGTGTCAGTGTTTGGCACATGGCGTCATGACTTTTGACCATTCATTTCACAAATATTTTTGCTTTTTTTCCCCCCCTTCTTCTATCCATTGCAGCTGCTGTTTTGCCACAGATTATTTGGCCCGATTGCAGCTCATGTTGCCTTGATAAATCCCAGAAATCCAAGTGCTGATTACTGGACCTCTATTATAACTGAAAAACGCTGCTAACCGGCATTCCACATAATATTACCAGCATTTGTAACACTGTTTGCAATCGTGATTAAGTTGCTTCAGAGTGTTTATGTGTATGTCCAGTGTGTGCACTGACACTGTAGAATAACAGCCAAGCAGAAGCGCATGAAGACATTACTGCTTCGGTCACCTAGACACCTTTGCTGTCAAAGTTGTGGTATTTTGACATAATCATCTGAAAATCATGAGATGTGAGGTGAATATAAAGTAGCAGGCGCTTCTATCATTTTAAATAAAAGCTTTAAAACGTGTAATCACAGGAAAAGATCAGTCCAGAATCTTTATTCATGTCTGAATATTATGTTCAATCTTTGTTCAGGTGATAATAATGTGGCAGCCTCTTTGAAATGTTTACATGTTTACCACGCGGGTACTTCAGGTAAAGTACAAGGTGTCACAAAATGTATAACTTGGGGCTTTTGGAGCTCTGCTTTGCTAATGCTGATTATATGCTCTGCTATGCATGGCTTGTTTTCGCTCTCACAGTCCACAAGGAAATTTGGTAAATAAACAACCTCATTAGTGGCAAAGGTGATGCCGCCCTTGATCTTGAATGGTTTTGCCGTCAGGAGAAAGGTGAATGTGCAGCATTGAAGTTGGATTGAGTAGCCTGCTCATATGGGACTAGCAGCTTTGTTATGAAAACTGATTTCATAACAAAGCTAAAAATAAATAAATAAATAAAAAAAAAAAAATCTAAATTCAGCTCGACTGGCACAAGCTGAGTAACGACGAGCACAAAACATATATTTTTGCACACGTTATATAATTCCAACAGCTACAAATCACAGTGATAATATGCTTTGAAACTAAATTTGATTCCTAAAATCCACCAATCATGACAGGAGAAGCCTGGACTATGCACCAATTCACTGTCATCTTTTTAAAATTCTGTCTATGCCTGCACACAGCAGGATTACAGCAAATACAACCAGCTACAGCACAGAATTTAGCTTTAAATGAATGTACGTATTCAAGGGTTTCAGATAGACCTGTCATCCTAACTTTGAATGTAGACATGGGGGATTTATAAAAATCAAAAAACAAACTGATGCTTTAATGAATCATGAGGTATATGCATATAGAGTTAAGCCATACAGGTAAAACTCCAAAAGATGATTTTTGATAAAGATTCCCCTATCAGCTTTGAAACTCCCTGCTCTGACATTTTTTAATGTAAGTTGTTACATAAAATAGCAATTTCGGTGAATCGTTCACCTTCCAACTTTCATTTTCTACCAGTCCTAATTGTCTGTATCTGCTTTTATTGCTTAATTCTTTATTATAAAAGCATATCCAGGATGAAAACCTTGTGTTGTCTGTTTTAAGTACAGATTTAAATAGTTTAAAGTAAAGTGAAAATTTATATAATAACAAAAAATAGGCTAAAGAGCTGCAGTTACGCGCCAAATGATGCATATTTTAGCAGATGAAAATGGTCAAATGACATAAAATAAGATAAGTTATAATCTTAAAAATGAATAGAATGTAACTGACAGTCTACTCGTATGATTTTTGACAGCTATATCCTGAGAAGAGTGGAAATTACTGTAGATTTCAATCTCTTAAAAGGACCTACTTCAAACATGACAACAAACTCTTCTCATCCCTGCTGTGATGCAACAACATCCTTCAAGTATTTTACGTCAGACTTTTTTCATCTGTGTCATTTCTGGGAGAGGTAGTTTGTATAAAAACAATACGAGGAGAATACGCTGCAGCAGGAGAGGTGCTGTGATCTGTCTGCTGTCCTTGTGATGAAGCTCAAAAGGAATATATATGTATATATTTTACATCAAATAAAAGTACACCTCCAAACTTCAGATATGACGCCTATAACTGCTCTATAATGCATGAATCCAAACTCAGACCTGATTTGCATAAACATGGCCTGGACAGTCAGTTGCCAGCCATATTGGTTGTCCTTTCTAATGATGCTGCACACTTGTATTTGCTTTGGTTACTCTCAGCACTGAAAGTCAAACCTCTAAAAAAAAAGAAAACAAAAAAAATAACAGGGTGGCTGATGCTTTGTTCTTTGCTTTCTCAAGAAGTACTCTTTGGCCTTGCAATTATTAATAAACAGTCAGAAAAAAGGTGTGCAGACCAGAAGAGAACAGAAAATGCAAGTTGAGAACAACAAACAGTTTTGTCGAGAATGCCGCAAGATGAAAATTCACTGATAAACTGTACAAAGTAAAATACTGTTTTAAATGAGTAGGAATCGGATGCACGCTGTAGGTATCAGCCGATTATTATACAGCTGAATTTTATGGCAATTTTAGAAAAATTAATTTATTTGAACTCGCTCTAACAGTGTAGCGCTGGCATGAATTCTATGTGCTCAGACAAACTTGCACAGAAGTCTTACAAACAAAAAACTGTTTTATATTCATGAACTACTTTGCCACATTTTTTAAAGCAGGTAGTGTGGAGAAAAAAAGATAATTCAGAAGAACAAGCTTCACAGCCAGAACTGAAGCAAACTCCTCATACAGTGCTGCATGCGATCATACATCATGTTCCTGCACTGCTAAAAGTCTATTCCCTAAACATTTTGGGAAAAAATATTTGAGATAAAATGCATGAAAACCAAAGCGCTACCATCAACAGGTCAAGCCACAACATCTTACAAATGCTGTCCAGTGCTGCTGACACTTAGAAAAACATGCAGTGCTTTCTCTCCAATGCTCTGACTTCCTCAACTTTCCTACTGTCTTAGAGAAGACAGCAACACTGAAGGGAATTCTCTTCCTATTGCTATCACTGAATCCTTCCCTCCACCAAACTCTCAATCCTCCACGTCATCTACTTCCAATTCTTTGTTTATGGGTAAATAAAATCTAAATAACAACAGCGTTATCAAGTCCAACCCACTACTGATTCATCGTGCATGGGGTGTCTGCTGGGGGTTGCATATAACTGGCAGACACCAGCTCGGTTTCACAACTGTGGGATAAGTGAAGTGAGTGTGACATATAGAGGGCAGGTGGTGCCAGTCAAGTGGAGTACACAGGCGTAGTCCCAATCTGTAGTTTCTTAGCTCTATAATTAGTTATTTTTCCATAGCAATCTCCAAATTATGTCATCAGGCCTTACAGAGTACTCATTATTCACTGCAACAAACAAGCTGGAAATAACACTCAATCCTATGGAGACCTGAGAACTGCGTTCCAGGGAGGGACTTTGAGTCGCTGTGTGAATCCAACAAGAACCAACACGACACCTGGCATTTTCCAGCTAAAGTGGGCTGTTGCACACTGCTGAGCACAATGGCAAGACATGCTTCTTAATTGTGCAGGTTTGAGAGTACTAAGAAAAAAATAAATAAGTAAATCACATATGGTCGTCCAAATAAAAGCTGAAAAACCTGCTGCTTTTAAAAAAATAAATATACATTTATAAAGAAACATATGATCCGCGTAAGCAAAAACTTATTGTGGCTGAAAGTTCAAGAGGGGTATCTTATATGTGAATCGTGCCTTTTTGCAGCAGTGAGCTGATCAGGGTTCGCCTACAGTAATTACTCATTTTAAAAAGGCAATGCCTCACAGCATTCAATGGTATAAAAACATTTCAAAACGTCAGCAAAAATCAAATCACAAATCAGGAAAAAGGGACCAATTAAACCTAAATCACAGATGCAAAGAGAGGAAAGGTGTTTTAAAATGGCAAACCCTTCTCGAAAAGACTACGAATATTTACTCTCCTCTCATAGTATGCCTCATAAGTACTAATCATCATTATTTTCCCCTTTAGGATAACACTTAATGCAATTTTTTCCTTATAAACTATAAACTGTGTCAGGCATTCAGAGTAATTTTCAGTGTGAATGAATGAAAAAAAAGACTTGATAGCAGGTTGGACCATCTCTTTATACAAAGTTATTATTAACGGAAATGATTTCTGTTAAATCGTTGTGTTTTTCAAATTAAAACTCATCCTTATGCGCTACGAAAATACTTGTGTATGCAAAACTGTTAAGCTCAAACTAACCGATCAAGGATCAAACTCCAATAAAAAACCTCATTGTGCTCAATATCTAAACTTTCTAAAATTCATTTCTTAATTTCTGATTCTGACCATCTTCATATTTCAGTGTAACTGGTTTGTAAAAATATAAAAAAGGAGTTTGTGAAACATTTATTTTATGAAGCATCTTTAAACATCCTGAATTATTATTTATTTATCTTTTGCATTGATATCAATCACTCACCGCCAAGATAAAATTCAATTTCAGGCATTTTATGATAATGAAATATATTAAAATCAATAAAGAACTGTTTCTTTCATCATAGAGCCAAGAAGCAAATTATTATAATTGCTGGCAACGGCGTAAATGTATAAACAAAGCCAGCACAGATGAGAATAATGGAACACTTTAGTATTGATGCTGCAACATGAAAGAGGTCTACTATAATTTAATGAAGTGGACTACCACTTCTAATCGCTAGAATGAAACATAACTAACAGGTCAACCATAAGAGGCACGCATAACTAATATAAATTGTTAATTCAGTTTCAGAGTTACAGAGTTTTCAGTATGCAAACAAATATTTTTAAGAGAAGTTAGAAACTCTTGGGAACTGGTGCAACATCTGCACTCTGGAAAATCCTCTTGCAGTGTCTGCACTTTCAGAAAAGTGACATGGGCCCTGACTTGGAGTCAGCGCAAACATCTTAAAGAGGGTAATTAGTTAACAGTTAAAGGCAGTAATCACCTAGTGATGAAGATAAAAGGACTCAAAGGAAAACAAACTGGAAATGGGCTGGTACCATTCACATCACAGTCGGATTCTAGAGGTCATGTGCTAAGTCCTTTTAAGAGCCTCAAAGGGCAAACCCTGCACGCTGAACACTTTTGTGTGAGTGTTTGGAAACACCGGCAGATTTTAAGCACACAAACATGAAAAATATCAATTTCACATTTGGTTTAACGCTTTCACACTTTGTGTCACTGACACCCAGAGAGAAGGGCTGTGGAAGACAAAACACAGCTCCTGGATAAGGATCATGTTAATGCCTATCAATTAGGATCAAAAAGGGATTAACTGGCATGGTTGCAGCGGTAGGATGGGGGCTCATGCAAAGTCACTGAATACTAGGGGTCACACCCCCGACTTCATTAGGCCTGACCTTTCCAGGCCATTGTGTGACAGGAAAGGGACCCTGCAGTCTGTGTTTCCCCTTTACCCATCTTACATGGCTTATGGAGAGTCAAATATGAGACATGCAGAAAAGCTGTTAGAGATCAGTGAAATATGAAATATTCACTTTCAAAGTCCAGGGAGACTTATTAGGTTACTGCAACTTGGTGCAGGTGGGTATTTACTCATCAACCCCCCCCCCCAATCTCCCTGCAAAGGAAATCATTTTCTTCACCTGAGAGAGGAGGGAGATTTACTAATTAGTCATGGTGCAGCCTCCCCTCGCCATGATGTACCGCGGGGTTGACGAGCTCCAACTCTGCCTTGCTGTCTTAATTCACAAAAGGTCAAATGGCAAAGTGAAGGCAGGTATTCCAGGTGTGTTAAAATAAGCCCCAATTAGGGAAAAATGCAAGCACACCCTCAAGTCTCACATATCCAACTTGGACGGGAAACTTTCAGTAAAGCTCCTGAACTGGGGTAATTTTAATGCTGTGGCATGTCAAGAGTATTTTAGAGTATTCTTTTTTACATATTCATTACGTAAGGAGAGAGAAAGTAGAACGGTTGAGAAAAAATACTTTTTTTAGCGTTTACTTTATCGCTTTCTGCTAAACCGGCGTTAAAGTAGTCTCTGCAAACAAGTATAACTTTATAGTTTCTCTTTTGTTAATATGTGAAGTTAATTCAACATGCTAACCTCGAGCATCTTTCGGGTTGAAAAGAGCTAAATTTATAACTGAGTGGACGAGAAATGAACGCAAAATCTTTTGCCTGATTCTCAGAGTATTATATTACAGCCTGACCAGATGTTTGTACTCACAAGAAAGAACAATCACCTTATTGTTCAACTGTACCACACCTACTATAACCGACTTTGATTGATCCTGCATATGAATGTGTGTGAAGTAAACAAATGTGTTTTTTTGTACATCACTGTGAGGCTGTAAAATCCAATATTAGTCAGGCTGTATAGTGACCATGGTTACAAGGACACTATGTACTTTACGTTGAACCTTTCATACCAAAGCTGAAGAGGGTCAGGCCTGCAAAAAAAACAAAAAAAAAAACGTCTGAGAGTAAGGTAGTCCTGGGTTGGATATCTGACACATTCAGATATTCAAATATTCGTAAAAGTGTAAAATAATTAATCTTTTAACTGACCAAACATACACTTGAGATGATTTTACTATCGACACTGACTGTTATTCTAAAGAACAATACAATCTTCATGAAGTACTGCAGTGTGTTAAATGCTTATGTGTAACCGTTTTGCTGTTTTTGTTGGAAAATGGTAACGTAGACTGGACTTCTCTTCATTTGCAAGGCCTCGATCCAGCAGTATGTGTGGAAAGTTAAGAGTTAAGTAAAACAGCAGAAGTTCATCTCAGGCCAAAAGTTTCCTTTCAAAAAAGTAAGCGCTTGTTCAGGCTGCTCTTCAGTTTAAGCAGGCATGCAGCCTTGCACTGCAGTCAAACAGTGGTCACCCAGGCCCACAGCCTTCTTTGTACCGTTTATGAGGGTGTGATAGATGAGCACGCTCCATTGAAAAGCCAGTGGTGGATTTGCAGTCAAATTAAAACAGGAGGTATTGCTGAAGCTGTCAATGCTCTTTGCAGCTGAGTGGGGGGAACGGACATGCTGCATGTGCACATCTTAAGACTAGCTGGGTCACAGTGGAAAACAAACGCAGGCAAACAGTCACACAACACTGCAGTCAAAAGAAATCAAGTTATTCACTTACCTTTCACAAAGCCTGCAAAATAACAGTAAGTTTTAACAACAGTATAGTCACTGTGCAATTTCAGGTAGCTTTCTTCTAATGAGGATCTAATATTCATGTGGGATTGATATTGATTGTTGTGGCTGCACCTGAAATTCAAATCTCTGCTCAGTCAGTGAGTCGTGTGTTGTGCTTGTGTTAACGACGAATCTTACTGTTGACCCAAGATCAATTTCATACCTCAGAAATTGTGTTTGAGCAGAGAACAAGATAGTTTGCAAAATCCACCCGATAAACAAGTCACTCATGTTGTTATTGTAATATTAGGGCATTGTGAGTACAGTAATAAACAAAACACACTCAGCTGTAACTGACTGGCAGAGATATTAGATCTAAAGAACGAAAAACAATATAGCATATTATCAAAAGTGTTAGTGGTGAACTGAAGCTTCGTTACGAATGACTGTTTAATACAATCAGGGTTTCAATTCTAGGTCTGGCAACAGCTGAAATAGTTTCAGCCTGCATTACTGTAACTTGCAATATGGTGAAGTAGACTTCACTTGTATCATGTATCAAGGTCAACAGGTTTGAGTGAGCAAAAAATAAATAAAAATAAAAATAAATAAATTTGCTTGGTAATTCTGACCTGCCTCGATTCCCTCATGAAACCACCACACGTGCATAAATCCAAAGTGCTTTTTCTCTCTCTATTTTCATGGCAACAGAGCAGAGGCCCAGCTTAATATGTTACTGACAGCCACTGTTGTGTTACGTGGCATCAGAACACAGTCTGGCTTTCACACGAGGACTTAACAGTGGACGAAAACAAGTATTCAAAAGGGTAAAGGTCACCTAAACCTCTCAATGAGTCAAGTTAGCAGTTCTACATCACAATGTACAGTACTCTTAAATAAATGTGGCAATAGGCTACAATACAATAATGCAACAGATTTTTATCCTGTGCAACTTCATTAGAAAGGTCACTTTCAACACGAAGAATTTTCAATTAATGCAGTGTAATTATATCGCATTGTTTATCGCTTTAATTCTCAGTACGTTCATAAAAAGTAAAATGTTTTATTACCTTAATTTGATTTTAATATATATGTTTATATAGTTAGCTTTATGCAACTAAATTGTCATTGTGCACAACAATATTTCAAAATGAAATCATTTCAAAGTATAAGCATAAAATTAGACACAAAATAGCGACCTGACATTTTAATATTGGTAATTACTCGGGAGAAATGCCGAAAAAATATTTTTATGTTAAAAAATGTTTATAATGCCAGACTGGCTTTTTATTTAATGTGCATATCCTCTTTTGATGTTAGTTTATTTAGGAATACTGTAAAATACAATTTAACTACATTGATTCTACATCCTGGAGAAAATTTCAAATCACAAAAAAATCATGAAAAGTATCAAAAAAATTGTCTTTTTATTGCTTTTCAAAATATTTTTTTTAATTCAGGTGTATTGCATAACTAACTTTTTGCTGAAGTAGCTTGTGTCATGTATCATTTTTGCAATAACAAAAATTAAACAGCACTCTGCATCGCACACAATTTAACAAAATAATTTAACTTCATACGGTAATATTATTTTACTGTAGTATATTATTGTACGCATGAAACACTTCACACTGCTTCGACATTTTAAATCTTTATCGCTGTGTATTATTTGTAAATCGTATTAAATATTCCATCAAAAACATCGACAAACTGTGAAAAAGTATAAAGATAAATAGGAAAATTTCATGATAAAATCAAAAATGCTAGTCCAAATAAAAAATGAAATCGCACTGCACATGACAAAAAACAAACATATAAATTATAAACCGCAATTCAATATTAGTATTTCTGCACATGGAGCCGTTTGTTTGACATTATTTTGAAATCCGTTTCACTGAAAAGTTTGTTTGCTGCACAAAAGTCGTGCCGTTTTCTAACAGGATTTACGCTGTGGGTTCAGATTTCATTTTCTACAAAGCTACATTAGACTTCATCTCTTTCGCCACAGCCTAAACCTAAAATGGACGCTGCTGGCTTTGAGGTTTCGATGGCTAGTACCAGCTAAGGGTCACAGCTGTGCAGTTGTGCTCTTAGGAGGGAACAGGCAAATGGATCCATGTTTTGGCAGGCTGCCAGGAGACTCCTTAAAATACAGTAAAGGCCTTGATTTAAAATATGCCACACCAATGTCAAAGGAAACTGCGTCATCACGCAGCAGAGGCTGGTGAGATAAACAACCCACCGTTTACAACAGACAATAGCAGGTGCTGTTCTTGTCCAGAAAAATGCTTTGAAACATGCTCAAATTTTACTCTGTGTGTGCACAGAAATAACCCAAGAAATCTTTTCATTATAGCTCAGGCAGCATTAGAGCCTAGATGAAAGCCTGTTTTCTCCAGACATCATCATGATGTTAGACCTCGTGACTGCACTGTGGGTGGAGACAATGCACCAATAGAAAAACAGGATGAAGATTCAGAACCCTTCTTGCATCAGCATTTTCCGGCTAAGCCTCAAGTGAAAGTTACGAGATCCATACCCATGATTATCTTATGAAGAGATCACAAATCTGTGTTAATAAAAAATGATTGCTGCTGACGAGTGAATGACAGCACTGAATTTGATTAGCCATTTCTCACCATCATAGCATGTAGAATTGGCATTGCAGGGTTCAACCTCTATAAATACTGGTCTGTGCAGCGCACTAATATTTCCCTCAGGCACTCACGTTTACTCACTGCAGCACCTTAAAGCATTCCTAGAATTGCTCTGCTCAACTTTTCAACATGTCCAAATGTGCTTTAATTAACAGGTCAACACAGATCTTACCATTTGAGGCGGACACACTCCAGCGTTGAAGACATGAAGGCATGACAGGCTGCAAGAAACCATGGCTCCTCTGTGAAAAACAAAAGCAAAAAAAAACATCATCAAACAACTGTGTGGCTTGGTAACAGTGAAGATAAGACACATTATTGTTGTCACAGACAGGGGAAATAAAAACTAAACAAAGTACTAAAAAAACTCACAAACTAAAGACGAAGCAGTAAATTAGACTTTGTCGTTCTTGTTTTGTTTATATTTAACTTCGAACACATCCAAGATAATTTGTGGTCAAATAGTTTTTATATATAAAAACATTACGTTGCGTCGGTTGCAAATATCGCTGAAAATGATGTAAAAGCAAAGTGTTTATAATAATCGCTCAAAAAAAAAATAATGCACACGCTGTAGCTGTTTATTGTAATATTTACTGTAAAAGAGATAACACTTAATTGAAGCCACATAAATTAGGAATAGACATTTTTTTAGGTAGTATGAAGTAGGAATAATCTGCATACAAGAAGCACAAAAATCATCATCCACTCAGTATTGAGGTCACTACTACAAATATCATCGAATTACCTGCTATACTGTATGCATCGCTGAAAACTGTGGTTTTGTGATACATGATTATTATTTTGTGTCCGGAAAACAAGAACAATATAGAAGCCATACCATCAAAAAGGCATAAGATGATCATATATATTTAGCAGAGCAGCCAAACAATTAGAAATCGCAACAAGTTACCCCAAGAAATATGTGCGGCTCGAAAACTCAGCCTTCCACTCTTTTCTTACCTTTCTAATTGCAATTCCAATCATATTTGTCAAGACACTGGATCAGGTTTGGGACAGGCCTGCAAAGATACTGCATGTTTTAAATGTGTCTGTACGCTCCAGTGCAAACATAGTCAACAAGAACTCAAAAACTATTAAGCAATATGACAAGACGAGACTAAAAGAGCTGTCTGGAAGCAGACGAGTATGCACTAAGTAGCTGATAATGAAGAGATCTGTCCAGGCTGGTCACTGATATGGCAAACAGATAAACATCACAGACTCACTGAGTGAAAGTAACCTGTAGTGTCACATTGAGGCTAAGAGCACTTTGAGAAGCCAAAGTTAATATTGCCTTCACTGTCTCACTCACTCACTGAAAGAGTGCAGCTGCTTTGACTTTCTAAAAACACATCTAAATCGCTTTGTGCAATACACTAACTTTTTTTAAAGCTGTTGAAAAGAATATGAAATCTTTTCTTCAATTTTAGCGAGGCAGTGCTTCGCGAAATCCAGGTTACAATTTATAAAAACTAAACCTTCCGTGAAAATAAGAGGCTTATCCTCTATCATCTTATCGTTCTATCGCTACTTTTTATGATAGAAATGATGACGATAATAATCAGTTTCACTGGATATTATCACAGCACTGAGTCTAAAGTGATAATCTGTGATAATAAAATATATTTTCCTTCTAACTAAAACGCAGTGTAAGCTCCAGGATTTTGCAGTGTCAGTCTGAGTCCAAAATCTACTAAATATACTCATTTTACGACTGTTGTGCTTTGCCACATGTTAAGAAATGCTGAGTTACTAAAGGCAATATTTCTTTCAAGCTGCCTGTAAGATATTGCACTTACCCTAGAGATATGTACTGTGAGTATGTGTAGTTGTAAGATACTGTAAGCATATGCAAAAATACAGTGGACTCTTCACAGGAGGATGGTTTTTCACAGAAGATATGAAAGGACATATAACACACCAATTATAAAAAAATACAAATATTTCCAAATCAAGAGCCACAACTGACATTTATAGAAACATTATGGCTGCTCACACAAATTTTGGGACACCCTGGAAGACTTTGGCACCAATTGGCTGTGATGAATCAGACAAAATGGCTACCAGGCGTCCCAATAACAGACAGATACGCAGAGGAACAAGAAAGAAATAAACTCCCATCAAGTCAAGAATTAAATAATAACACCCAAACTATCCAGGTACTGTGCCGCGTTAATGGTGACTAGTTATTAAATAATCATCCAATCGACTAAACGCACCAAATTTAGGTGGAAGAACCCGTTGAGAGTAACACTCATCGTCCCTTCTTTGTGCAATACATGCCTGAGCAGCTGTGCTCTCTGTCATTGAAGTACAATGCATCACCATCCTTCCCATGTTTCACATCAATTCATATACGTCATGGGCAACAACAATGCTATAGCAGCCATCTTGCCCAAAAAAAAGAGCAGACACTGGGAGGAGGGAGGAAGGCTCCCCCAAGTCATATGACTGAACTGTCTGCAGACAACTGCAGTGACAGAGCAAAAGCGTCTAGACGAGTCTGAGGCAGCAGCTGCAGATCAGGTACACATGCACTGTCGTAACACAACTTCCTTTGACTTCCACGCTGCTTTTTTTTAAAAGTTACATTAATTTGGATTTACCCTCTTTCCCCATTCGGCTTAATAAGATGCAAAAGCTCGTTGATTTTTGGTCAGAAATAGTGCGACAGTTAACCTCCCCTGAAGTGTGGACAAGCATGGTTTAGACCGAATTCTAGCAACGGTCGCAACATTTCAGAATACACCAAACGTGCCAAGATCGAGCACTGAAAATGTGTCAAAACATCAGAAATTTTCCACTTAAAGTGACGATGCAGCCAGATTTGAAATGACATTACTATAGATTAAATATAGGGTGAAAGAAAGAGACTTTATGTGCCAGTGTCAGATATTGTACTTTGTACTTTGAAACTACTTGTGGGAACTTTAGGATGAATAATGAAGGAAAAATAAGAGTGCAAGTGGCTAAAAATGTTGCAGGGAGATGTAGTTATGACAAATAAATGAATGTAATGATCTGATAAACCAAATCAGCATCACCCCGCATCATTAAAAAGTGAACACACTAACCCCTCTCTCAACCTTGAGTGTGTACAGAAAACCAACCTTTCTGAGCTGGTAGCTGCAGACTGCCTTGTGGATGGTGCACTCCTCCTGAACTCTGCCCGGCTGATCTCCCCTGCAGAGCACAAACGAGGAGAGGAAAGGAAAAAGGAAAAAATTCATACAGGATTCATATTACCTCACCTCAGGGTCATGTAGATTAGTTTAGATTAGTATAATTAATGCCTGAGAAAAAAAAAAGATGTTGTTTGGTGCTTTGTAATTAGAAATTGTAAAGGTGGTGTAAGCTGAAAGGGTTAAAAAAAAAAAAAAGAAGTCTCCCCTCAGGTGTCTGCTGAGTAACAGGTAGTTTAAGCGCGCGTGGGGTTAATCAACAACCTCACGTCAGCACAGGTGCGTCACCTGCGCGTCCTCCTGAAGTAGTGTGAATGAGGTCAAAACAATGTAGCTTACTGTGTTGAATTCAAAAGAAATACATAAAAAACACACATCACACGACTTGCTTTAAGCGGCACAAATTAACACAGCTACTACAACAGTTTGACACGAGAGAGCAGAATAATTTAAATTATAACCACAGGAAAAAAAAACGTTTTCTTTCCACAAAAACACACACACACATCACAAATACATATATATCTTTTTTTAGCCTCATGTGTAAACGCTGCAGTATCCACTCTATGTTAGGGCAACTTGCGCTGTGGCGCCTGTCTTACCTGGCTGTGCATAAAGAGCTGTCTGCCGATAGACTGCAGGAGGAAAAAACTTTCACAGCGTTTATCTAAAAAAAAATATTTTTTTTTTTGAGGGGCTGAGCTCGTGAGACTCGTGTGCGAAGGCGTCTGAGGAAAGGAGAGCAAAACATTCCCAATTTCCACCCGGCTGGCTTCCTTGTAATTGTGCAAAAAGGATGTACAGTGAAAAAAACAAAAAAAACTCCATCTCCAATTTTTATCAATTTCAGACAGACTCCAGACAGTCTCCAAGCGGTTACGTGCCTGCTTGCCTTGCGCGTGCACGCCGAATGGCGCGGGAAGCGGTGATAACAGATCGCGGGAGTGACAGCGCGGACAGCCAATGGGCGAAGAGGAGACGAATCGAGCGTCCAATCACAGCGGCCGATATGTATAAACGCCACCGCCTCTCCTCATCTTCCTCATCCGTCTGTTGACAGCGCACTGAATAAAACAACAGTCTGAGTTAAGCAGTTCATTGCACTGAGATGTGGGTCACTGACTGCAGCCTATTCACTGTGAGAAAATGACAGAAGCACAGTATTAGTCATAACAGAGAAATACTGTTAAATTAATTAATTGCACATCACATGACCCAGATGCAATTAACTATTAAATTAATCATAATCTGCCTTTTTTTCCCCCACGTGCATATACTATATAAAAGCAAATAAATATAACCAGACAGATCTTCTGGTGTCATTTGTTTTAAATCTGAGACACAGATATACGCAGCACCCATGATGTGAATGCATGCAATATTCCTGCAATGTTCGTAGCATTTAAGTTATGAATATCAAGATGTCTCCAGTGATATGTATCTATGTGAATAGTGGGGGAGAAAATGTTTATTTTAAATGTATTCTCTAGATATACATCCTCAGATTGTCCTTGGTTATTGATATTGAATTTTTCTGCATAAAAGATGCTCAGAATTGATGCTCAAATCCTTGACCAGTGTCTGGTGAAAGATGTGGGATTCACACCCCCAGTATGTTGGATTAGATATCCGCAAATCTTCCCATTGGAGTATATTAAGCTAATAGTTCTCCAGTATGGCAACATGGAAACACTCCCCTCATTATGAAAAACTGCTCCAACTCGACATCAAATTAGTCTCAGAAGGTCTCAGACAGAGTTAGTCTGCACTTAAATACAATACACTACACTACAATACACTACACTACATTTCTTTCATTTACAAAATATATTTGCAGGCCCGTACGCTTCCACTCCACAGCAACTTTCTCAAGACAGTTGCTGATCCTTGTGAACTGACAGCAAAAACGTATTGTCTCGCACAAAACAACTTCCAAGTTGGATTTAAATTCTGTCAAAGAATACACAAGGCGTACAGACAAGTTTGTTGTAAAGAACCTCTGTCCTTTGGCTGGAAAATAACAAGTCTTGTCTCCTTCGGCTTTGCACCCTTTAATTTGCATTGTTATGGAAAACCGCTGGATTTGGATAGGGCACAGAATCATTGAGGTCACCATAATAGAGTGTGACAGCTCCTCTTTTCACATCTATTTGGAAGTAAAATCAAAATTCCTGGGAAAGTGAATCCAGGGAGCATAGAAATATCTCATACAGCTTTGGAAACAGCTGTTAAGAGTGAATATTTAATAAGTTGTGGAATACATATTGACACGGATTGCACCTGCATTCATTTCAAGGAGGAAAAATGGGATATTTGAGCTTGTGCATGTGCATATACAACATGAAAATTGTGACTTTGGGATGCTCAAACAACAGGCTTTTAGAAACTTCATTAAACATGTTAGAAAAGAGCAGCAGAGCTGGACCCTTGCCATTTTAAATTTTTGTTTTAAATTGCCTGATTACCTTGAATGCAGCATCAGCGCCACATGACATACAAGGAAGTAACTGGGAGCTTACTATGGATAAATTGCATTTCCCTCACTCACTTAAAAAAAAACATTTGCCAACTCAACATCTTGTCTGTACAATCCCCACAGTCCATTAGAATTCACAGACTGTCTTTCACTAGGAAAGCCCCTTTACGCTTTCTCAAATTAAAAATCTCACGGCTGATCCCCTCCATCGCCCTGGCTTTCAGATATTGACCTTGTGGTGCTACAAAATAGCTTCTTCCTCACTGCGGGACCCCATAATGAGCCAATACAATGAGGCTTCAGTTCACTGCTCACCTCTCTTTGGTGTCTCTCGGGGTCTTTGTTGACGTTTGTCAGCCCAGGAGGAATTTGGGCGTTAGAATTCTGCTGTAGTGGAGCTGTAGACTCAGACAACAACTTTGACTCCCAGACTTAAGCACGAGGAAAAGAGGAAAAAACTTGGTCAAAGATGAAAAGGCTTTGACCTTACAGGGAAGAAAAATCAAAGGAGTGACTTGAATAAAGATTAAGCACCGGTTTGAATTTCAGCCAGACTGGCTAACATTTGGAAGGAGCAAGCATTAATACAGCTGGCATCTTTGCTGGAGCACTAAAATTGGCCATATTTTTTAAACTCTGATGCATGCAAATATCTGCTGTGTAATTAAACTTGCCTCTAACTGTAAAGTGGGACTGGTTAGAGTGAGTTCAGTTCTTATCATACAGATGTGTCTGACTGCTAAACAGGAACATATTGTATGTCCCATACATGAAGCTTGATTAAGACGATCCCAAACTGGATCTACTGTAGAACTAGTCATACCAGTTATATTTGCATGTAAGACGGAAATGTCAGTGTGTGAAGAACACACCTATAAATCAGGTCATAATAATATCGTTGATACATCATCTGTAATATGAGAATCTGTGTTTTATTGGCATGACCTGAATATCTTGTGATCAGAAGAATATGGTGTTTACGTAACCTAAGTATAATTTAATACCCCTTTAAAGCAAATAAAGGAAAAATGTAATAGATGGATGACAATGCAGTGTCTATTCTGTCCATCTAAAGATATCATATATATAATATATCATAAAGAAAACATCTTTACTGTATGTAAAGAAGAATACTGTGCTCCCAATTCAGCCTTGAGGTGTTAAGAAAGAAACTTATATTGATATATATTCATAACCTACATGTTACATTACATTACATTGCATTTAGCAGACGCTTTTATCCAAAGCGACTTACAGAGGAGGACATAAGCTGAGAAAGGTGTAAAGGAGCACAGAGTAGTTGTTAGTTTTTGTTAGGCAGGTGAATGTGAATTTATTGTAAAGATATATATTTATAAAAGGAGTCATCTATAGATGTGAGATTCTTGATGAATTAATGAGGCATGTGTTCACTGAATCAACTGTATATTGGGGGAGGCAGTAGCTCAGTCCATAGGGACTTGGCTTGGGAACTGGAGGGTGGACAAAAATCCAAAAATATGGAAGGTGGACTGGTAGCTGGAGAGGTGCCGGTTCACCTCCTGGGCACTGCCTTGGTGCCCTTGAGCAAGGCACCGCAGGGCACTCCATTGCATTGTCTATGAGCCCCTGTGCTGCATGTGCAAAATAAAACAAAGAGTGAAACAGTAACTGTATAGCTTCTAATAGACTGCATGCAGTTATGGAGGGGAGATGCACGTCATATCCATAATGTTGTTTACCTGACGTGTCAGGCAGCTTTTTGTGCAGCAAACCGGTCGGGGGAGCTGCTGCTGCTGCTGCTGCCTCCCTCCCACAATGCATCATCGCTGCAAACACGCAGCTCTGCCATGTTTGTGCTCCCCCTGTTCGTGGACGGTGAAATGATCGCCGCGTAGGAAAGCTGCTGCTGTCAAGTTTCAAGTTTTTATACCGTCACTATGGTGAAATACTGAAGATTAAATGCGCTCTCCGGTTTTGCAGTCAGACTCTTGAAGCGGGACGCGCCTTGCACCATGTCAGCCGACGCGCAGGGTGAGTACAGCGGCTTTTGTCGAGTGAAGCTAAAGGGAGCTAACACGCGGCTACACTGACGCTAGGCCAACACAGTAGGTGGACTTCAGCTGTAGTTACCTTTTAAACAAACAATCAATAATCGACGTGATTGACACTGTAAACAGTGATTAGCTCAAGCGGACACTTGCAGTAGCTTAGCAGCGATGCTATCGAGCTGATATATAGCTTAGCATGATTAGCATCAACGGTTGAATGATATTAGCCACATGCTAAGAAAGCTATAAATCACGGGCCAAGTCGCTGGCTAACGTAAGATTTTATTAAAATTAATTAAAAGTCCAAATCTCCAACTTGAGGTTGCTTAAAAAAAAAGTCTTTAAACATCGTAAACAACTTAGCTAGTTAGCTCCCACCTAGCCTAGCCTAGCTTGTACCTAACTGCTGTACAAATGTTTAATCATTTTAATAACTTAATTGAATATAATGTCATCACTGGGGTCCTTGTTTGCCTGTTTGAGTGTCTGTTGAAGTGTTGCGGTGATTAACGTGATGTTTAAAGTGAGTAACGGCTCCTTTAAGGGCAGCTAATTTGGTGCTAACGTAGCCGCCGCCACCGCAGGATTAGCGGCTATGCTACGACAATTGTTTGGGACGAACACGCAGTTTCTTCGGCTTCATCTGCCCTCACTGTTAGTCATAACACCACAGTGGTGTTTGTTTCATTTCATGGTCTTGGTCCTTCAAGGGTTTGGGACTGCACTGTGTATAAGGGACAGCAGCATGTGACGCAGTTTACGCGGTGTTATTGTCAGACTGTACAAAGTGACTTTTGAAATACATGCACCAGGCCTCATATGAGACATCTAATAGTGTGTTCAGGGAGTCCTCCTCAGGTAAATATTAGATTAAATATACTTTATTCATCCCACCGCGGGGAAATCTACTTGTTACAGCAGCAGAGGAAAGTGTAGCATACACTACAGACTTAGAAAAAAGTAGAAAAGGCAAAAAAAAAAACACAATAAACAGACAAAAAAATATCTATAACACGAAACCAATCAACCTTCAAACCAGACAAGTACTGAGGATAAAAGTGGCATGATGTACAAAAAGAGTATTGTAATGTAAAGTGACCATAGTGTAAGAAATATTGCAAAGAAAGTGACAATGATACAGGTAATAATATAATAGGTGATGAAATACACGGACCAGGCCTCATTGCTCATCACTAGTGTGGAGTTAAAAGCTCTTCCCCTAAATGAGACATCTAATAGTGTGTTCAGGGAGACCTCCTCAGTTAAATATAATAATAATAATACATTTTATTCTATAGGCGCCTTTCTGTCACCCAAGGACACCGTACAATAAATGAGAGTAGACAGCAAATAACAGAAACGAACAAAAAGAACCGTGAAAGTATCAAATTACAAGAATACAACAAATAAAAACAGGTTAAAAGTATCAAATTACAAGAATACAACAAATAAAAACAGGTTAATGCAATTGAATCAATGTCATAGCTGAATAGTTGAATGACATAAAATGCAGGTGAAAACTAACAATAAATGGCAACACGACCTTTTGAATTTCAAACATAACAACTAGCAGACGAGATAGTTATGGTTGTGTCTTCATGCAGCTAGTATTTTGATGCATTGTTTTGTGATTAACAACTTTACTGATCACCTGAAAGCAAAGAACTTGGCATGATATTTGTGTTCGTGAGTACTGCTTGTGCTGTCGTTAAACAGCTGACTGGTGCAAAATGAAGTGTGGGAAGCTTCAGCTGCGGGCTGCCAAATGTTTTTTTTTTTTTTTTTCTTTTTTCAAAATCATGCAGCAGAAGTCTGTCTGCATTTCGTGGCTGTTTTTGTAACGGGCAGCTTCATCAGCATGTTATGTCTGAGTACGCTTTTGAGAGATTTGAGAGCTGCAAGCTGCAGAGACTGAAATGTAAGAGGAAAGGCTGTAGACTTTAATGTATTTAATGTAGCCACATCCACAACCTTATCTTAAAAAACGTTCAGACACATTTTGATATTAACCTGATAAACCTGAACTCCGTCACGTCTGTGCACGTAGACAGTCACAAAAAAAATTGTCTGTCTTTCAGCTTTTTATTTTACCAAGCTCTCACCAACGTGGTGGTCACTTGTCTGACAGCCTCTTCATTGATCACTCTCTTGTTTTCTTCTTACTGGGGATTCACACCGGGGACGTAAGGCATCAATCCCCACCGGGCGCTTGGCGGCAGCGTAACGAGCCAGCCAGCCGTATTCACACGAGATCATGCAAGAATCCTGAATGTACGCGAGACCCCGCGATAAACTGTGTATAAAGAAAATGACAACAAACAGCGGACTTTGCTTCTCCGATGTGGAAGAGATTTTAAAAAGGATCTGTTGTGTCATAAATTATTGTGTGTTGTTCCACTTCAACAATTCGTCTCATCGTTCATGTTGAGACCCTGTGATCGATTGACTGCTGACGTAATATTGATGTGAAGTCGTGATAGGCTACATGAGCTGTGTGTTGTTTTATTTTGAAAGGGGGCGGAAGTGTAATAAAGTGATTCTGTGTCGGATTTCCTGTCTGGTGCAATCTGCTCTGTTGAGATTCACACGGTTTAGCAGCTCGCATCAAAAATAAAAGTGCTACGGAATGATAGCGCTGCATCGCGGAGAGTCGCTGCTGAGACGATCCACAGCGTGCCCGGTGGGAATAGTTTCATTGATTAGAGTGGCAGCGATCAGCTCCGGTGACCACAGCGCAGCCGTTCGGCGGCGCTTACGTTCCAGTGTGAATAAGGCTTTGGCTTCCTCCATCAACATCCTCTTTTCATCTCTGACATCATGTCCACAGAGGCTGCTGTTACATCAGCTGCTTGCCCAGCTCCGGTTCTGGCATGACACTGTCTCTGCTCCCAGTTTGTATTCCCCCTTGCCTGAAAACCTCCTATTCCCGGTGGCCCAAAACGCCTGTGGTACAAACAGCCCGGCTAATAAACTGAGCTAACATAAGCTAATAAAAGCTATAGTTCATGGCAGTTTACTTTACTGTCCATGAGAAACAATGTAAATCAGAGAGAGTTAAGGCGGAGCAGCTGAAACATTCTCTCCATAAATCAAGATCCAGTTTTACCAAAATAAGCAAAATAGTCGGTGCTTTGTGACTTGTGGCCCAATCCCACCGGGCACGTCTGCGCTAATTACTCATGGTAGAAGCTCTGAAATGCTCCTGGTGTGGTATGAAGCTGTGTGGAGAACAGAAACAGAATTTCACTGCGACCTCACAGAGCCAGGGGTTGTAAAGTCATACTTCTCACAGGAGTGTGGGAGTGACAGAGGCACCATTCATCTGATTTAAAAAGAATCGTTTATGGTAGAAAAGTTACACAATGGTTCAATGCTTCAAAACTTTTACAGTGGCTTTGTTTGCCATTGTACAGTTTGTGTGTTGTCTACTGCAAATGGTCTGAGCTCACAAGGCCAACTTTAATCTAAGTGTTATTGACAGACCCATCCTGGATGTAAATGTTTTCATTGTTTCCACCATCGTGCCTGATTATGACATTCTTTTTAGGGGATATGTGAAGTCACCATTCTGTTATTCCCATATTTCCTCCACGTTGTGGGACTTTTGGAAAATAAAGGCTTCCTCTTTGCCCAAGCTGCCTTTTTTCTTCTCCTCCTTTTGATAAAGCCAGTGTGCTAAATCGTATGGTGGCAAGATTGGGAAGACATTGAGCTCATGAGGCTAAATTATTGTTGTTGACGTTTATCAGTTGATGATCACACAGCAGCAGAAGGCGTGGAAGGTGCTGCAATAACAGATTTTTGTTGAGACATAAGTTAGTATATATAAATGGTACAGTACATTTCTATTTGGGTTTAGCCTTGACAGGCTTCACCGAAAGATGTGTTTACCAGTCTCTGTTGTGTGCCCTGCTGTTGGTACATGGGGCATTTGTGTACTTGCCACACAAGTTATTGATTCAGATTGACATATGTTTTCATTACACCATCGTGCCTGACTGCCGTCGTCCTTCATGAGGATGGTGCACATTTTCAGCATTAGCTGATGAAGTCTTTTAAGCAAAACTGCTTTTTTTTTATTGCAGACTTTGATGAATATGACAAACCCGGTGCTGAGCGGTCACGCAGGAGGAGAGGCGAAGATGACGATCTAGAGAGGTAAATTATCTCCTCATGTCTCCACAGGGAGAGTGCTGTAGTGTCTGTCATTTACAAACTGCTACGATAGTCTAATTCAAGACGGGTTCCTGACAAAACAACAACTTTGTTTGAATGTTGTGTTTAGCAGAGAGAGTAGAAGAATATATTCCATAAAGAAACACGTTGTCCTTCAATTTATCTGTATTCATAACAACTACAATTTTTTTAATAATATTTGTAAGGTCACAAAAATATGCCTGTTGTGAAATTTACACCTTCAGGCTTAAATTATGAATTCATACGTCAGTTTTAAGGTTATTGATTGTCAATATGTGTTTTAATAAAGGTTGAGACGACCTGGCACACACAGTGAAACTTTATTCGTGCTGAATAAAATAATTAAAGAAGTGTCTCATGGTTCTGAATTATGAATATCGTGAAGAATTACCCTAAATAAACAACTTCTTATTTCAATGTGTTCAATGTGTCAGATTCTAAGAAGAGACCAACAATAATAAAAACAATAAGGACTCATTTGTGAGTATTATGACTTGACTAACCTGTTATTGATTTTTCTTTTTTCCTATTTAAAAGTGATTTAGAAGAAGAGTTGTTGGAGGAGGATTGGCTGTCGGGTAAAAAGGTAAGTCTCACTGCTTTGTTTACTTTGATTTTATACTCAAACACTCAGTGTGGGTTCTCTGCTTACAAGCAGGAAATGGAAAATAACATCCAAAACATCGGGGTGTTGCGGTTGGTAGACGATTTTATAAAATAGAAGTGAGTGGTTGACTTGTAGCAGGTGGCTCCTCCACAGGGGGAAGTGTTGATATGAACCAGGAGGAAGTACGTTGGACAAAAAGGAACTGTGTTGACCTGCCCAGATTGCCTTCACCACATGGGAATAGAGCATCCTTTGGGGTTGGAGGTGGTCCCCTGCCCCCACACCATACACACAGGCAAACAACTGAGGAAGAGCAGAATGTTATTTTAAAAGAGCACGCCGTAACATTACTGTATGTTTGCTTCAGAATCCCTCAGAAGTGTCGGACGAGGAGCTGAACGACGACCTTCTACAAAGTGATGATGAAGATGTTAATATGAGGTACACTAATCACAAAAGTGCCATGTGTTCAACTTTGTAACACCTTTCCTTGTAAAGCCGACAAAGTTAAGCTCAGATTTAGCATGTTTTACAATCATACCCCATGTTTGTTTTCTGCAACGTCCCAATGTTTTGTTTGTTTTTCAGCGGTCAGGATGTGAGCTTCAATGCCACGTACAGCTTGGGCGCATCCTATGACCAGCAGGGCAACTTGCAGGAAGCGGACTTCACAGATGACATTGTAAACCTGGGCGCAGAGGGCTGCGAAGAAGGGGATGTGGAGCAGGAGGAGGAGGAGGAGGGGTACCAGCAAGAGGGGGAAGAGTACACAGAGGGATACAGCCAGGATGACAACGCCGAGATGCCTGAAGACCAAATGGATTACATTGGAGAGCAGGCTGAGGGTGACGATGGCTACCAGGATGAAGTGCTAGACATCCAAATCAATGAGCCCATAGATGGTGAATTTCAAGTGAGTTCTCACGTTTGCTTACTCACATGTAAAAGCCTGCAGATACACACACACACACACACACACACACACACACACACACTCGTCCTCCCACTCCCTTTTCTGTCTCACTCTATTGTCACCCAGAGATAATGTCAGATTTCTTGTCTCTGTAAGAGGACAGTCAGGATTGAAAATCTATTCAGGCGAAGGAGATGTTGGTTGGCGTTTTTAGGCAGGGGGAGGATTAGATTCATTATCGCTTCCTGCCAGTTAATTTCTCCATCTTGCTGACAAAGTTTGTGTTGACAGCTTGTTTGGCACGAGGTAATGCTCTGCTGTCGCCTCCAAATCCCCGTGCCATTGTGACCTTGGGGCCTGTATCTTTGGGGGAGTAAGAAGCTGCTTTGTGTCGGGTAGATGTGCTGCCAATTGGCGGAGGTTAATGTGGGGGGCTTTTATCTCGGGCTTTAGACTGGATCTGATAAAGTCTCATGCAGGTGAAAAGATTATTGACCTTCCTGAGGACACCCCATACAGTTTTCTAATGATTGATGCGAGTTTCCCCTTTATTCGTTTCCCTTCCCTCTTAGCCGGGACTAAGAGGATCAAAGATAAGACCAGATCCATGTGCAAATGTCCGTTATGGTCCATTTACCAAGGTGTGATGGTATTTGACACCTGACAGAGATATATTAGCCTGCCTCCTTTCTCCAAACAAAGATAAGATGTTGACCTTCTTACTGAGGGTGTGCAGCACAAGTGGATGCCTATTTTGGGGGAAATATCTGCAGATGTGTTTTTTGTATTATGTGTAATAACTGTTTACAAGGTCAATAAACTGCCTGGCCTTGACATTTTGCTTGCCACGGTATTCACTGAGTACTCTGTGGAACAGTTTAAAGGATTAAGCTGTTGTGTTCCCTTGGGGCAGCCTGTCCATCCATCTGGTTTGCTGAGTGTTTTTTTTTTTTTCCCTTCTCTTTTCTTTTCTGCATTAATATGTGCTGCTGTTTGGCAGGTTAATGGAGCGCAACACCAAACACCCTGGTGTGACCTACAGTCTGACCTTATTTAGCAATGAGTTTTTGTTAGAGGGTGTTATGCAGATAGGATGGATCGCAACTCCTATTCCGGTAGTAGGAGCTGGCTGTTTGGCTTATATGAAACATTTGCATCATGGTTTGAATTTTTTTTTGTGTGTAGTAGTAAAAACTGATTTGTCATCTCGCAGAATGTTTACGTCTGCGCGATGTTTCTGGCACGGAGTCGTGAACTTACACCGCGGCCAATAACGGGAGTGATTTGCGCGGAATCAGTCAATGATATTTTCACCATCACTGAACTGGGGAGGAGTGTTTTTTATCTGCGCCTGCATTTCTGTATATCATGTCAAACATTTACATCTCATTGAATTTCAAATGCTGTCAGGAATAGTAATGAAGCCTGGCTCCTACTGTTATGGTAATTTGTGTTGGGAGGAGAAGGAGGGGTGGTGTTACATGGGGTCTCCCCAAAATCCTCTCCGTGACATTTTAATGTTTGCCTTTTATGCACTGCGTGATTTTTGTCTCTTTTTCTTAAATTGCAAATATTCAAAAGTGTACCATCATCAATTAGTCCGCTTTTGTTTATTTTAGCTATTAAAGTGAGATGTACTTCCATTTTTATGTACGTTCACGTCATAAAAATTGCTCTTGGATGTCAGTTGAAGTCATCCATGTATCTCTTATGCTTATATATATTTGCCGTACATCTATTTACCATAAATGTTTTATTTTCAACAGAAACGCTGATTGTTTGTCCACAGTGGCTGAAATACAATCCTCCGTTGCTGATTCTTATCCAAGCGTTGTTACCACTTTATTAATCAATACACATTATCCGTGTGATCCATCCACAGGATGATGAATATCAAACCTCTTATGGCGATCAGCCTGTGGATGAACATGGAGTCCAACAGGAGGAGGCCCCCGAGGGGGAGGAGGAGGCAGTAGGGAGAGAAGAGCAGCAGGAAGAGGAGGAAGAAGACGCCGCCGAAGGCTCTCAGGGCTTTGACACAGAGGAGGTATGCCGAGACCCTCCACACAAGACTTTACGCTTTTTGCTGTTGTGTATTAACGTTTTCTTTTCAGAATCTGCTGCAGGCCAGCTCAGAGCGAGCTGATAGTTAACCATTGATTCATCCTTTTTATTCTTCGTCATACATATACATACAACACACACGTTTGTGGTGCTGACGCGTTCAAAGCATTCAGTGATTTAGATTCATGGGGCTCCATATACAGAACATGGCAGAAATGCAATATGATATTCATAACTATGTTTCCATGAGTGAATAAATACACAGTCACCCTAGTTTCTCCTTCAGACTAGGAAGGAGTGAAGCAAGGGGGTTGTAATCAGTGACTATACCACTAGATGCCACTAAACACTACACACTGGTTCTTTTAAGTTAAGTTTTAAATAATAATTTGGTAGTTTTTTTGTTTTATTTGTGCAGAAGGTTAAAGATTGATATTGAGCGATTATTCTAACAGTCTCTTGAACGGTCTTTTTACGATTTAATCGGTTAATACTTTTGTCTTTACAATTCCCAAAAGGTCCGTCATAATATCATAAAACTAAAAAAGTCAGCAAATATTGAAATTTTAGAAGCTGGAGGCACATCTTTTTAGAATCTTTGCTTAAAAATGTTAAACTGTATATTGATTATGAAAATTGTTGCCGCTTTCGATCAACTAATGTTGATTGTGTCAGCTCGAGACAAGAGTACACCATGATGAATTTAAACACAAGCAAAGTGTCACCTCTAACCCAAATTTCCATACAATTATTCCCATTGTAAAATTAGACGAGAGTTACAATGTTTGTTTTTTTTGTCCTCAGGTTGAAAATGAAGCTGTGCCTGAAGAAGAAACGAAAGACGAATCCGATGAGGAGGATGAGGAAGACGAAGAGTCTGGTCGCATACGCTTCAAATCTGAGAGAAAGGATGGCGCTGTTGTGCGATTGGCTGATGCAAGTAAAAGGAGAGATATCCCCGAAACACTAGGTACAAATCATTCCTGCTGGACATAATTTAACCTTGAATCCTCAGATATTTTCTGACCTTACATCGCTCCTCTACACTGCGGAGGTTTACATAACTCTGAGCTGTTAATGTACAACTGCTGTTTTCCTGTTCCGCCTGTCATCAGAACTGTCTGAGAAGGCCAAACAGGATCTGATGGAGTTTGAGGAACAAGAACGGCAAAAGAGACAAAACCGTTACGGAGGCCGAGGCAGAGGAGGAGGCCGAGGAGGCAGGGGAAGAGGAGGTTTCCCGCCTTTTGGAATGATGGATTTTAGAGGAGGAAACAGAGGAAGAATGAATGACCACAGGATCCCCCTGATGGGAAACATGGGCATGCAGGTAAGCCAGTGTACAGTCATCCACTTACCTGAACAACTTTTTAAAGGGAATATCTATTTGGTTACACTCTTCTTTGCTGGATAAGATGATCTGAAATCACTCCTTTTTATCTTCTTGTTACAGTTATAACGTTTGTTTTGTTCGCTTACTATCCAATACCTCCAAAGCTACGCATGATAACAGTCAAAACACTCTGCTCCCCTGTATCAGTGTTGATATATGGATTATAGCAAATGATTTGGCAGTAGTCCATTTAGAAAGTATTACACCGAATTAAATGTGTTCTTTGCCCAGGATTAAGTTTCCTGTGGGCTTTTATTATTAGATATCACTCTGAGCATTTAAGCATTTAATCCTTTGATTTACATGGCTCGTCACTTCATACAACACCTTTTGAAGGTTAGGGTGGGAGAAGAGTCACTTCAAACATGTAACCTAAATCAAAAGAAGAGAAGAGTGGTGATGATTTTCAGTTGCACAGTTATCAGATTTTAAAACTGGGCCGGGACTAGTCGTTACTATAATCACTCCCTGTTAATCGTAGGCTTAAAAGCAGTTATGTTATTTTTGATTTGATCACTGAAAGAAGCTGCATTGTGCTATAGTACGTGGTTTTTAAAGTACCAATATGTCATTATGTGAAGCGATTGTTCTCAAGGCTGTGTGACATTTCACTCCAGCTCTCCGTTATTATCATTATTTATTTAGAATTTAATGATAATGGGCTGTAAAATTCAAAACACTGACGACATGGCAACACCACAAACATTCTGCTGACTGCTGTTAATGAGCACGTGCATTTTACAACATACTGTCTGTTTAACCACTTGACTAATTTGGTCACTGGCATATTTGTTTGTTTGTTTGTTTGTTTGGTAGCTCAAACGGCCAATTATCAAGGATCTATTTGAAACGTCTCGTGACGATATAATTATTGTTATTATTTGATGCATCCCTGGCTCGTATATTCCAATGCTGGCAGGCAGCTGACTGATGGTGTTGGGTTTTGTTTCTTCTTAGTGGCTGTAGCTCACTTTTAATCTTCAAGGAGCTTTACATTAAAATGCGTTAGAACACCACCTTCACTCTTGCTGGTGAATTGACTTGTCGGTGTCATCGCACGGCTGCGAGCAGTGATATCAAAATATGTTTTGACAGGTTGTTTTGTTTTTTTTCGCCTCCTCTCCTTTCCCCCATCTCTTTCCAATTAGCAGCCATCCTCCCGAATGCCTCCTCCTCATCAGCTTCATCAGCAACAACTGCAGTCCCAGCAGCACCACCCTTCACGTCCAAGAGGACCTCCTCCCTTCCAGGAGCACGGGCGCCCGCTGACCCAGCAGCCCCTTCAGCCCCTCATCCCCCCGCACATGACTCACCGCTCCCCGCCGCTGCGGCCCCAGATGGAGCCGCCACCACGGATGATGAGCTCCCCACCTCCCAACTTCCCCCAGCATCACCAGCAGCAGCAGCAGCAGCAGCAGCCTCCGCAGCCCAAAAACATCCACATTAACCCCCATTTCAGAGGGCCAACGTCATCCTCTGTACAAGGTAGGCTAATCACAATCACTCATGTGCTTTTTTTAATTTAACTTCTCCCCATTTCCAATGTTTTCCTGGGGTGACTACAGTGCTGCACAGTTAATAGTTATTCAATTATGATTAAGAAATTTCATTCATAAATTATAACAGCTACCTGTGCATTAGCAAGAAAGTCTATTGAATCAAACTAAGTTCTCCTAATTACACACAAGCTGCCTCAGCAAATCAGAGGACTGAGTTTAAACCACATGATGACCTCTGCAAAGGCAAAATGTGAGACGCACAAGCACATCATTTATAAAGCAACGATTTTAGGTATTGACTATTAAATTAATTGCCAAATATTTCAATCAATTAATTGTTTTGAGTCTTCAGAGTTCTTGCATGTTATGGGCCAAACAACCAATAAAAAAAAATGATGAACAGATTAATCGTGAATGATATTAAGCATAAGTTGCAGCCCCGTATGAGTAAGCCTTTGTGTTGTGCAGCGTTGCTGTGACAGTCCCAGGGTGCAAAATTAATTATTCTGTCCACTGGCCAAATGGCTAGCGAATGTTCAAATTTCCGCAGCTACCTAATAGATTACGACTTGGTTTTCTGGCTGCTGAGTGAGACAAATCTACCAGCCACTTGAATATTTTACCAGCATTTGGCTGGTGGACGGACAGTGCTAGTGCTGTGCTGCTGTCCCAAATCACACACCAAGGTTCAAGGACGCTGCTGCACAAAGCGGAAAAAAAAATGCAATTAATATTTTTGTTTTTAAAAATTCTAAATCCTCAAAATCATAATTTCCACTTCATCCAAAATTGCTAGTTAAACGGTAAGACGCTCAGTTAGGGTGCATGATGCACCATCATGGCTGGCAGTTATCCTTACACTGTCCCGAAAGGTGTCTGGATTAGAATGTCATTTAGTTGTTTGGTTGAATGACAAGTGAATAGCTCTCTCAGCCAGTAATGGGTTTATCCTTCATTTTTCTTCTGGCGCCATCACCATTTCATTCCCTGAGATGGGTTTATCTGGCCTGTCTGTCCAGGCCAAGATTGAAATTTTGTTAGCAAAGCATGTTAGTGTGTGTGTGTGTGTGTGTCACTGTGCAAGTGTGCGTGGGGTTTGAGTTTTGCTCCTGAGAAGAAGACGTGTTCTGGAAAATCGGGGATTGCCTGTGGTTATGATTAAGTGTGTGTGTGTGTGTGTGCATGTGTCTGTCTGTTTGTTTCTTATATATTTATTTAAGTGAAAGATTCCACTTGAATGTTTTCCAGCTGTAGATGTTGACATACAATTACAGTCTCTCTTATTTTGAAGCCAGCAGTATATTTATTGAATTGACATTGGTCCAAATGTTGTCAAACAGCAAATGTCTTTATTTATTCTTATTTCTTGTATTTAGCATATTATTCTCATGTGTCTAATGTTTCCTTCCTTTCCTGGTCCGTACCCAGATGTGTGAAGATGTGAGCAGCAGCTCTGATATAAAATGTAACATGTATGTCTGTGTAACTGCCTTTAGCATAGAGATGTCTAATGGGCTCCTCCTTTTCTTCCATCACCACCCTCTCTCTCTGCCTACTGCCCCTGATTTTCATTTTCCTCCCCCTCCTCCCTCCACCCCTCTTTCTCTTCCTCTCTCTCACTCCCCCTCTCTACCTCATTGCAGTGCCCTTGATGCCTCCTGCTCAGAGCCAGCCCAGACCTGCTGTGGGTCCTCAGAGGTTCCCTGTGAGTAGCAGCTGCTCCTCTCCCTCCCCTTTCGCCTCACTTTTTCTCCCTCTCCACACGGTTAGCGTCCCTTTTTTGTGAGGGCAATATCATCACGGCAATTAGACCGCCTGCCCTGGCCAAATACTGTTAACGCAAATCTGTAAACACTGATACGAGTCTGGCTGCACAACTGGAAATGCGTGATAGGGGCTTTAGGCAGTAGACATTTGGAGGTCGGGGCTTCAGTGGCGGGACTTATTTAGCAACTCTTCATGGATGGGCTGGGGCTCAGACTAGCCATCTTGGTACATAATGGAATTGTGAAACCAGGATATACTGCCAGTTAAAATTCACTTTCCAGAAGTTTGTGTCCCAAAGGCACGGAGACCTTTTTTGAACGGTATTTGAATTAATGAAACATGGTGGTTTGATGGGGCCCGGGGTGAGCCTCTTGCACCGTGTATTCCGTAGGCTGAATTTCACGTCGGAGAAAGGGGGTCTTAAGTCAGTGATTTCCTGTAAGAAAAGGTCCTTTATTTCACTCACAAAGAACCCGTCCAAGAGATGACGGAAATGCCTTTAAAGTAATTACTGTATTGAGGGGAATGGCTCCCGCAGCAAGTCAGCCAAAGTGCCTTAAGTTACTCTGTTCTCCGAGTTAATGATGCCCAGGCATCAGGTGGTGTTGGGATTGACTGACATCTTCCTGGAAAGTGCATTTTGTATGGATTTATGCAAACTAGCTATTGGAAAATAGCTGCGTCCAATTGCATTCATGTGGATTTTACAACCCTGCTGCCAAACGAGCCAGGCTTTCACATTGAGGTCAATCTTTGTCCAAAAAAAATAAATAAAATTGTTTTTATTTACCACTTTTCCAACCTTCAATATCAGTAACGTGTAGTTCCTGCTCCCCGAGGTCTGTGATTGTGCACAGTAGAAGGAAGCTGTTTTGGCTCTTATCAGACAGTAGAAGGTGGGGTTGGAAGGGTATGCAGACAACTGGGCTGATGAACAGCATAGTGTTAGATTCCCCAGCTGTCAATCGCGTTTAGGCTACCGTTGCCAAGGACACAATTTGAAATGCAGGTGACATACCAGCCGGCAACATTCCATTTACCAGTGGGCACCTGATTACTCATGATTATCATACATTATCATCCCATCAAATTTAATTGTTAAAAGACCAGGCGAATGGGGGTCATAGCCTCTAGTATTACTGCATTACATTTTTTTTCCTGGTGCAGGCTGGTCTTGAAATATTAATCTCCGCGCCAATTAAAGTTATTAGAATATTTCGTCCGTTTAGATAATGACATTCAGTTTGATCACGAAATAAAGATGCCATGATGAATTTGTGGTCCGTACGGTGCTGTCATTTCTATAAATTGACACTTTTAAAAACATTTTTTTAAATATATATTTATTTATTCTATCTTGTGAAGGACTTGGTAGAATATCTCAATTAAAAAAAATTAAAAGTAGAAGTGTCTTTTGATAATAAAATTCTTCCTTGGTAGCAGTTGGAAGCTTCTTAACTCTCTTGTGAAGAGCACTTAATCCAGAAAACAAAGAGTACGCACCAGTGCCTGCAGTCTTTATTGATATTAGCTGTAAGAAGTTAACATGAAGCCCAGAACCAAAACATCTCTTTATACCCAAATTTCTGTTCTTTATTAAATACTTTGACATTTGGCCTCTCTCCATTATCTATGTCTTGGTTATCCCCTCACTGCTGAGAACTATCCTCACATCAGTTACATATTGAGCAGCCTGCAGCCTGTTTATCAAGGATTAAAAGCGAGAGGATGAGCTGTTATTTCAGAGGTATTACATGGACACCAGAGTCCTCATTGTGCAAACCTGCCTATCTGACCTTTTAGAACAGTCTGATTGCGCCCCCATTGTGATGCCCTGTCTTTGTAAGCCCCTTTGATTAACTTTCTGTTAAGCAAGTTTTTTTTGGGACTCTTGGCCTTCTAGCTTTCTAACACCTCTCCTCACTAAATACCGCCACGCAGCAGTGGAATAAAGATGGATTAAGCCTTGATAGCATCTTAAGTAATTTACAATAGGCTTGGAGGAGGCAGGCAGTCCATTTGTGGAAGTGCCATGTGTTGAATAGCAGGTTAATTTTTCAACAGAGATGGAAGTTTGAAAGAATGAAGGAGACAGTTATGAGGTGGATTCGAATTCCAAGGAGGGATTAAAGGGTTGTTATCTAGTTTTCCTTGGAAGATAGATGGGGAGTAACGTGCAGGCAATAAGTAGAAAGCTGTCGAAGTGGTTGAAACAAAGGTGAGGGCACTTATCCCCTCCTGAAATACCTTTCCTTGATAGAAACAGGCTTTTAGAAGGTTTATCAACAATGCCCCAAGTAGCATTAATGCAGGTTTGCTCACAAATTCAGGCTGAAGGGTTCCTTTAATATTGGCATGCATATTGATGTTTACAGCTGAAGATTCTGCGTCTTTTTAATGATCCTAGCCCTTCAATTACAAGCACCCCATGCCCGATGCAATGTTCCACAACAAATTCCCATTTTTCATTAGTTTAATTTGTTTGTGATTATTGAGTTCCCAGTATGGCCTATAATTCATGAGTTTTGTGTTTTCCTAGGGACCGGGAGACTTCCAGCAGCACATGTCTGGTAATTTTGGTCAGCCCCAGCGGCCCCCTCATCACATGGAGCCCTTTAGAAACCAGCCACCTCAAGGCCCCCAAGACAGAGAGCCCCTCTTTATGGGAGGTGAGTCCCGCACCGAGCCTGCACGAGGGTTACAAAGCTCTCTTAGCATACTTAATCCTATTCGACATCACCTCTGGCGGTATACCTACAGGGTACGCTGCTAGCTTGCTGCTGCTGCTCTATTAGCAGCACTCATGTTAAATGCATGTGTATATATATACATCTGAATGAGCTTTGGAAACTGCATTAAACATCTATATTTCAGATTTGTTACATTCACAGTGTTAATGCAGGAATAAATAGAGCCCACTTGGTTGTTTACCCTTTCACCTTGATAGAGTTGTCTGTTTTTGTTTCCCTCGCCGTAACACTATACATCTGGAGAGGGAGTTAACTGATGTATTGAAATTGGCTCACAAGGCAAAAAAAAAACTGACATCTCTGTTGTGCTGCTGCTGTTTGGTTTTCCTCGTGTGGGCACAGAGCGCACAGAGTCAACAAGGTTTCCAGGGCAGCACATGTTTGATCACCAGGGCCCCAGCCCTCTGATGAACAACAGCCACAACCTGCACCACCAGCAGCAGATGCCTGGCCAGGGCCACATGGGCTTCGGCCCACCAAGACCAGCCTTCAACCAGCCCAGCCAGGGTCCGCTAGGACTTTTTCCCAGAGAACCCCCAAGACCCAACCTCCCTCCCCACCAAGGTCATCAGGGGATGGTCGGCTTGGATCAACAAGGCGGCCCCCCTAACCAGCCCAGACCCTTCATGGGCCCTCGTCAGCCGTTTGGCCAACAGGGGAACCTTTTTCCCCCTCCGCAAGTCCAGTTTGGGATGCAGGTACGACTAAGAGTAAGTGATTTTTATAACCAATACATGTTTGTGTATTTGTGTCCATGTGCGGTTCTTCTAAAATTATTATGAAATTCTTATTATGTGCCTGCTCACTATAGTAATTTGACCTGAGTATGTTGTGTTTTCTCTTTCTTACCTCTGACAATTCTTGTAACGGAGCCTGGCAAACAATTCACATGCTTTCTCTGCCATGAATGTATTGGTTTTTGTTGTGTTTGCTCTAAATAACTAAAATTACTGTGGCAAAGGCTAGACTAGACTGTACACATGAATAAACTAGACTAGTTATCATATTCACGGCTTCTGAAGTGTTAAAGAAAAAGACTCATGTCTGTCTGGCACCTCTGCATCTTGTCATGAGACATAGACAAGAGCTCCCTCTAGTGATTGAATCCCCATTGTTGTACTACTACTAGATACTTGAGGACCAGATGAAGATTAATTCTATGCAGGAAATGCTTGATTCAGTTTCGAGATTAGCCCTCTTAAAAAGTAACACTGTTCTTGTTGTGGTTTGTCATCTTTCACTGATATTTCAGGGCTTAATGCACGGCCCTCCCGTCTCCCAGCTTCCGCACCACGACCCCATGCCATCCCATCAGCCCATGCACCAGCACCAGCAACATCACAGGCAGGAGTTACCCCATCATCAGCATCAGCAAATAAATGTCAACGAGCCTCGCCCCATGATGCACCATGGCCAGAATCCCTTCCACCAACATCAGGCGCACGGTAGCCCCAGGCAGATGACTCCCCGCCCTCAGAACCCCCAACAGCGAAATATGTCCAACAGGCAGAGGATGGTGAGAGATTACCATATTTGCTCAACTATTTTCTTCTAAGACTGATGAAACTGGTCAAACGGGGTCCATATTTTATCATTGTGCCAATTACTCTACATTATTCTGTCGGCACTTTCCTCAAACAAAAATATCACATGGGGAATGTATAAAACTAGTTAAATGTATATTAAGATCAGATTTATTGTAAACATTGGTTGTTAATTTATGTTGCCCTCTCTCTCTCTCTACAGAACACACCTCTCTCCAAGCAAATGCAACAACGCAACAGCAACCTACGTGAGCTCCCTGTAGCACCTGGCAACGCAAACATGAACAGTACCCGCCCCGCCGCCAACGTTAGGCCTGTTGCCAAGGCAACACAGGGGGTGCGTCCCGGGCAGAACGCTCAGCTGGTGCCTGCCGGTGGCAGAGGGAGAGGCCAAGTCGCTGCCAAGAATGAATCGCACGCTGGGCCCGACGGCAGGACAGTGGTTCGCAAGGAAATCCCAAGCACACAGTCCAGCACGGCACCACAGGTCAGTTTGACAGTTGTGGAATAAAACAAAGGAATAAAAAAAACATTAAATTTGCTGGATTAATGATTATTTATAATAAGATAAGAGTATTATTATTTTTTTTAGGTTTCAGTATTTTTTTTAAATATTGAAATGTTCTTGTAAACGGAGGATTTTTTTCCTGCTATATTCAATGTCCCAGAAATTGTAAGCGCAGCGAAGCTTAGCTATATTCAATGTCCCAGAAATTGTAAGCGCAGCGAAGCTTATTAGTGTGCAGAGAAGGACTCCCACTTATTAAAAGCCCAATCATAAGGTTGTTAATGACAGCAGTCTCGTTCAGTTGGATAGAACAGATCAATACTATTACATTTTTCTCTTGGGTTTTGCCTGTGATTACATCTGTCAGGCCAAGTAATACGGTTCAAATAAGACACAGTGGTTCATGGCTCTCCTTCCAGCAACTGTAGACAGGCAGTGATATTGTCAGTTTGTGTTTTTTTTTTTTTTTTTGCCACAGAACCCTGATGAGGATGAGGAGACACGGCAGTACCGGCTGAAGATTGAGGAGCAGAAGCGCCTGAGAGAGGAGATCCTGAAGAGAAAGGAGATGCGAAGGCAGATGCAGGCTGGTGTCAGAAAGAAGGAGCTGCTGGACAGGCTCAATTCCCACACTACAAGCCAAAACCCAGCTCCTCCACAGATTCAACCCACACAACAAAATCAGCAAATGCCACACCCTGTACAACAACAACAACCAACACCACCACATCCTCCTCCTCCACAGCAGCAGGAACAAAAACAACAGCCGCAACCACTACAGCCCCAACAGCAGAGACAGTTCCCTCAGAGAACACCGCAACCATTAAATCAATCATTGAAGACTCCCAATCAAGGCACCCCCATCCCTCCCAACAGCAGTGCTCAGACCCCTACACCACGTCCCAACGTCAAGACACGCCTGCAGATGGTAAAAGGCAACACCCAGCAGCAACAGAACCCCGGGCCTGGTCCAGACCAGCAATGGAAACCGCCCCAACAAAATCAGCAGCAGATGCTACAACAGCGGAGGAACAGTGCTCTGCAGAACGTGAACAGGCCTGGTGGTCAGGTTCAGTCCAATCAGGGCCCTCCAAAGAACATACCTGTAACTCCTTCCGCGGGCCCTGGCCAGGCTCAGACACAAGGACCCAAACCCGGGGCTAAAAGAACTGTGATGCAGCGGAAGAACTCTGGTTGCGAAGGGCAGCCGGTGCCGCAAAAAGTCAGAGTCGTCAAACTTTCAGGAGTGGTGAGCGTGCAGTTTCATTTTTTATTAAACAATCTTCTTTTGTGTTTCCGTCCGACATTTATTTGATCCCCCTCAACAGATGTCGTCCACAAGGGAAACGATGACAGTTTTGAAATAAAATGCCACCGATTGCCCTCACGCTGTCTATTTTGTAATCTAAAAGATATCTAACCTATGGGAATGACAAGGTGATGTCTGTGTCATTTTGGCAAAATTGATCTGTTAAGAGTTTCCTCTCTTAAGCTTTCCGAACTGGTATTTAAGCCACAACGCCTTTACGCACAATTTACCTTTTAGAACACAGAAAGGCTGTAGGCATTAAAGAGAGCAGTATGACATTTATCTGTAGAGTTGGGGACACCTCATCACTGCTCTTAAAGGTTGATATCCTCTTTTTAAGGGCAGAAGAGTATTCTTTTAAAGATAGAGGCCTTTGGAGAGAGTAAAACAAGAATGACAGTAACACCAACAAAGTCCAGAATTACCACTGCCGACTATTTTATACTCACTTGATAAGTTACTGCCGTGGCCTTAATTACGCATTAATCTTTATTGAAAAACCACAAAGACGTGCATGTTAAACATTGAGACTTGTCACTGATGAGACGTGTTGGTGGGATGTGATAGTATTTGAAATAAGCCGCTTTCCGTCTCCATCCCAGAGGATCAAGCCGCAGAGCCAAAAAATCGCAGGCTGGCTGCAGATGAAGATAACTGGGTGTCAGTGCGTTAATGGAAACCTGCGCAGAGCTATCTGATGTACTGCATCTTGGAGGAAAAAAAAATAAAAAGGGGGGGATGTGAGGTGGAAACGGAAAGAAACAGCTAAGGCCTATAGCTGTGGTGAAAAGAAGATTGTCTAGATGCTCCCTCTTCCACATTGTTCTGCTGTCATCAACGGGCGTTTGACAATGTTATCTCCTCTCCTCTCTTTTTTTTCCCCCCTTGCTCTCTCTCTTCCTCTCTGTCATCCCTGGGTTGCTTTTTTCTTTTCTTTTCCATCAACCCATCTCTCAGGTGTGAGGCAACAAAAGGATGCCAATCCAAGACCCTTGTAATTAATCTTTCTTGGTTGAAGGGGAGGGGAGTGGGACATAATACCTGTGTAAGAAAGTTGCCACTTTTGAGGATTTGGATTTGTATGGCTTAGGCACACAGATAAGAGGCAAATTATATTTTCATCAGGGATAATACAAAGCAGCGCAAGACACAAAAGCTGGGGAGGAGGAGGGGGGGTGTAAAGGGGGATGGGGGGGTACACATCGAGTTGCTGTCGTTCCAGTGTAATGCAGCTTAGCATTTGATGGGTGCAATCAGGAGCTGTGATTTCTATAGGAGGGATTAATCCATTTACTCTCAACTGGGGACAGGTCAGAGATATCGCCTCTTTTCTTCCCCTGTATTGATCTGTCACATCTCTCCGCTGAGTCGGGGGAAGAGACGACCTTCAATTCCTCGCCGCATGTCAACAGAGTTTGAGCTGTGACTTTATTTGATAATGAGACCATCACCTTGTTAGGGTGATCTTTATTCCCCACAGCATGTCTGATAAGGATCCAGCTCCGATGCTGGCACATTTTCTGTTTACTTTGTACATGTTGGCCTTGCATTTCTCCCTCTTGTCCACAAACACACGGCCTAAATGCTTAATGTGAGTTTTTTTTTTTAAAAAAAAGCTTGGATTTTGTGTGAGGTGCTAAATCAGTGTGTGTCCACCATCATCCCCATCCAGAGTGCAAAGGGACCCGCAGTCACCGACGGCCCGGCGCAGGAGCAAGACACCTGGTCCGCAACCCCGGTCAACCAGGCCGTCCAAAGGAAGGTCACCATGACAGGACAGCAGCAACAAGGACCAGGCGAAACACCGCAGGCTAGCCGAGGGGGCATGGGCAACCCACAGCAAAACAGGGTATGTCACAAATGAGCACTCACCTTCTTCTGCGCTTTGGACACCAGCAACCATCTCACCTAAAAGCTATATATTAATAGAGCAGACTGTTGGGTAATGGCAGTTCTGAAATAAAGGAAGCTGAAATGTCTCCTGTAAAGTTGTCCTGTGCCGCTGGCGATACCCTGGCATTCAGCAGACATACCAATCGAGCAGTAGTGGTAATAAGACAGGACAGTATGCCAGGTGCAGGAGTATTGACAAGCTGAAAGCAGTGTAACACGGGGGGCTACACAAGGTCCCCTGGCCTCTCTGCACGCCTGTCACCACCAGGCTGCTGTCACAGTTACCATACTCACTGACGCTGACAGGGTAAGGCAGTCACCATAACGCTTGCATGGCTCCCTCTCCCTTTATGCTCCCCCGCCCCCAACACACACACACACACACACATATTCACTCTACCTCCTCTCCTCTTTTTTTGGGGGTCTCTCCCTCCTCCACCTCCTCTTCCTCTGCAGCTGAAGAAACATATCTCTCCCTCTCAAAGCTCAAATGAAGATATGCCATGCCACATGCATCATGTTCTGACATTGATGTTCTATGTAGAAATATGATAAGTCAATCATGTGTCTGAGAGGTGCGAGAGGAAAACACATAGCGTTTTTTTTTTTTTTTTAAATCTTCCTTTGTGCTCAGAAACGGTATAGCTCCTCTCACACGGCTGAATGCAGGATTAAAACATCAACATGCCTGTTTAAGCAGTGAAAGGTTCAGTCACTGTTTTCGCGACCCTTTCCCCGTATTACATATATATTTATTCTTCGTACCTCACGTGGGCAATCTTTCTCACACCTGCCGTTGGCGTAGGTTGTCGTGTCGGGCCGGGGCCGAGCTAGAGGGGGTGGTCAGATGGGTCGAGGTCGTCCGGTGTCCACCAGACAGAGCCAAAGAGCGGCAGAGAGCGAATGCTGTACCGTTTCCATAGAGGGCCTCTCCTCATCCACGACGGACGTTCAACTGAAGAACCTTCTCAGGTCCATTGGCCCCATCGAGGTAGGTACATTTAATGTTTGTAAACCCTGTAGAGTCTAACAAGTTTAACAAGAAGTTAAAGTTGTAACTAATGCCATATGTAACTATGTCTATTTTTAAGCTACGACCTCATGAGGAGAACACAGATATTTACTAACATTATAACAATACTTACACCCACCAGAGTAGCAGTAATGAAATGTTCTTAGTGTGATCCAATAGCGCCCTCTGTCGTAGTGATTAGGTAGGTAGAGACAGTGAACGAATTAATCAATATCCGTCCACCACCCTCACTCCCTCTGGTGGATAAGGGGAGATACTAGTAGCACTCAATTTGTACTTATGATTTCCGTGTGTTGCAGATGTTCAAAATGATGCCGCAGCAGAGGAAAGCAGTCGCCAAATTTTCCAGTGCCCAGCATGCAGCAAGTTTTCAAATGAGCTTCCATAGGTAATCAGTATTCCTTCCTCTTATAGTCACCTTAATATACACCAATTAAAATAGTAATATACTGTGGTTGGTTGCATTTACTTGTTGCCAATGTGATGGATATTTAGCTGCTGAGCAGATTGCACGCAGCACAACATTCATTAGTGTCTTTGCCCCGTGGAGCAATGGTTCAAACATTATTATCACAATTGCTACGCAGGCACATGATTGATTTGTCCCACATTGATGTGTCGCTGATTGATGGATGAGGAGCACAAAAGAGCGAGGGAGTCCCGTAACAAGAAGTCACTTTCTCCCAACGCGGGAACCCTCTCGTGCACAGCTCCAACCTGGCGTAGGAATATTTCTTCTGCCCTTTTGGGGGGTGGGCGTCACACACACCCACCATCGACGTCTCTGCACAGAAGCATCGCTCATCTCCCGTCTACTTGGAACAGTGAACATAAAGACTACTCTGGCCATTGTTTGACTTTGTCTACCAATAGTCCATTGTTGTAAAATGGCACCGGAGAGACACTGGACAGTTTATCCTACTTTGATGTCGTTTGTGAAGAATGTTTAGAGCGTCTTACACGGACACTTATACACGTAGAACTTATCATGGGATAATGGTTGCTCCCCTCCTCAATTCTATTCATTATTAAAACACTTAACCTTTGTGATTCTTATGCGATCACTTCATAGTAATAGCATTTTTTTATTATTTGTGGCTTGTGTGTTTTGGTTCGGACGCATTGAGTAGTTGTGGCAGACTGTGGCCAGCCTGTTTACATTCAGTAGCAGTGTTTCTCCCCAACTGTAGATGGCAGTATTTCATCACTAATGGTGCTTCATTTTTTTTTTCTCCCCCCCCAACTGGAGTCCGCTTTCAGGTACAGATGAGTCTCCAAGTAGTTTTTGGGTGAATGGCACTACCTAGTGGAGAACTTGCATACAGGCACGTTGGTTTGATTTTAAACATTCGACATGTAGCAGTGACTGGGGCCAAATTGGCATTGGATGTAACATTTTTTTTTCTAAATTCCCAGTGGTTTTGGGACTTGTAAATGTGACTCTTGTGTAGATGTTGTGGTGCTACTTTTTTTTTTTTTAGTTTCAGTGCTGCTTGTGGGACGGATTGTTCAGATAACTTGCTTAAGTTAGTCACTTTGGCCATTTGGCGTTGCTCCTTGTTAAACTGTTATTAGGTCTTTTAACTGTTAACGGGCATACATTTTGGAATAATCCTTGATGCCTCTTCGATGTCTTTTTTTAGTTGTATGAGTGATTATGGAGTAGGTAGGTTTCCAAATGAGCGGAGTGTGCGTTGAGGGAATGCGTATGTAAGTTCTTCTTGAGATTTTTTATGATTACAATTGAAACGCATACTACTGGGGATACAATATTGATCGTATACGTGTATGATCGGAGAAAACTGCGTATAAATTCAAATACACATTATGTACATTTTTGCAAGGATATATTCATTTGGTTTTACTCCACTCGGATCAGAATCTGCGAGACTATCAGCTAAATTATTTGGTGCCTTATCACTTCACTGCATACCCGGAGGAGGTAATACTTTGCCCCATAAATTAAATTACCCCTATTATAATAAAGATATCCTCTGTAAATGCTGGGCTCTTAAACATATAGTTATCATACTACATATAGATACATACTGAGGTGTGAAAAAGCAATCTCTAATGCTTCACTTTATTTTACTTTGAGCATGTGCCCTTGTTTGGGGAGTGCTGCCACATCATTGAAAACTTTAAATTCTTTAAATATTTAATTTCTCTGGTCTGGCTCTTTAACTTCACTAGACATTAGTTATTAATGTAAATATACCAATTTAGGTTGAGTTACTTTTTCCATAATTCAATTATTCCTTTCTTCATCACACAACATTTTTGTCTACTCTGGGTTTAAAGTTTGTTGATTGAAAGCAGTTCTTTTAAATATTCAAACATCATTACCTGTATCTACCAATGACTGCAGTTCAGAAGTGAACGTCGTGTACATCATTCGCAGGAATTTGACAAAAGAAGCGGAGGGGGCAACCTTTATCCATGTAGTAATCATGTACATAAGTAGACCAGAACTTTCTCCCAATATTTATCCTGTTAACTTTTTTTTGCGTTATTCTTTACATATGTTGTATCAAGTTAAACATTTTTTATATGTAAGGATATACCGACGTGTCCAGACATAAATCATTTTACAAGTGTTTTGTTTCTAATTTAGAGCCAAAATGAAGAATGACTGGACCACATTTCTGTTTATAAGACATTTGACAAAAAGTTTAAGGGATAACAAGAAAATAAAAACATGGCCAATATACCGTGAGCTTGCGGGTATGTGAAGCCGGTTAAACTTTAGCCCAAAGATGTGTGGTTTTGTGTGATGTCCATGTGTCTGGTGCCTTTACAATGAATGATCTTTCTTATTTGTGCTGCATTTTATTCATTTTTACTTTCGTATTGTGTAAGTTCCTGGGTATTCAACTTGCAACATATCACATACACTTGAAAAAACTTTTTTAAACACCTTGTATGGCAAGAAGTACTACCTCATATAGATTTAGGGGGATGCCACTGAATTTTGGCATTGAAATTATTTGCTTCATAACCAGAAACGTGAGAATTTTTGTCCTTCCCATTTAACTGTGATGTCATACTAATGTTCAGCTCCGTACAGCCCTGCCAAGCTAGAGGTAAAGCAATAAGTAAATGTAGCAGCATTTTAATGATTTTACTGGATTTTGTTGGTTGGATTAAGCTTTTATACAAAGAAAATTTGAATGGCTGATATTTAGACATTCAGTCTCTTTAATTACTTAGTAAATCCGATCCTGGCTGTGCATCTGGATGACATCACAGATTAAGTTCTTGGTTATCTGGTTTAAAGACTTGAGAAAGTTTATTCACAAGTATTTATTGGCCTCTGTCATTTACTGCATGTGTAAGTCAAATCAATAAATTTAGTGGTATTTCCCTTTTTAGAAATAGTCATTACTTGAAATAACTCAATAATCCTCAATCCAAATAATCTACACATGCACGATTCTTGCCAGTAAAGGTGACGAGATTCTTAATATGCTCTAAGTATCAAACGTATTGGGACAAATGCGGTGTCTGAAAATGTCTAAACTCTTGATATCTTCTTACTTCTTGTAAAACTTGAGGTTGCGTGGTTTCAAGTCTTTTTGTATGTTGTACAGTTGTTCTAAACTGACTTCTTTATGTTTTTATTCCTTTTGTTTTTAGTTGAAATGATGTAGAGCTTTTTGTTGCCTAACAATGTGTATTTAATGTCTTTTATGTTGTGGGTTACACTTGACTTTTAGTGCTGTGGTAAATCCTGTGGATTTGAAAAAAGTATCGGCTATGCCAGTGTAGTTATATCGGTATAAGACATTTGGTCTTGTAATAACAGAACAGATTCATATTGGATCTATCTGTACCTTAATTTTAAGTATTTCGTACATATATGTACCTTTTGAACGTTAAGATATGCTGTTCTATTTCTCAAAATAATGGTGCTCTATTACAACTTGAATTACTGTAGGCTACTTAACAAGCAGGATGTTTTTCCAATTGCATCACCTCATGGTTGCAGTAGGATATTTAGCTATTTAAGTAAGCTCATCTGTGACATGTCTATGAGGCTTTCTTGTGCTTGCATAAGAGACCTTCATTATGGCTGCTATAAGAATGTTTATACAAGCTTTGGGTCAAATACACAACACTGTCGGGTTCTACATAACACTAACTTACAACTTTTTTCCTCAACAGGTTTGTTTGGCGATCAGGGGTGCTGCTAGTAGCTGAAATAATCATTTATTTCTTTGTTTTTCCTCAGATCACGTCCACTTGAACAGAGCAAGTGTTTCCAGCTGTCGCTGCTGTGATTTCTAGCCCCCAAAAGTAACGTTAAAGGACCATACCAAGGGTTTAGCATGTTTTAGCAAATCAACAAATTGGGTTAGAGATGTGTTATAATTTACCGCTGCCCACTTTACAAATTATAACTACAAGATTCCCCAACTGAAAGGCAGCTGTTGGTTTAAGTTCATGCTAGCACTATATGAAAATAAATTTGCTTAAGATCTGTAATCCATCACATTGAACTATCAGTTTTTTATTGTTGCATGAAAAGCAGATGACGATATTGGTTCCTTGTTTATAAGTTTAGATGCTTAAAGTTCCAACATCTGAAATTTTAGTTGGGTAGTTTCTAGTTTGTCCCTCTAATGTAACAATTTAACGTTAACTTTGGAAAAACCCAGCAGGTCATTTGAAACCACTTGCTACTGTATTGAAGACGTTTCCTGATTTCTTAAAGGCTTTTTTTTTTTTTTAAATCAGGCTGGTATGAAAAATAATTCATTTGTTGCATGTTGTAAATAATACATCACCAGACCGAAAGTTTATTTATTAACCTCTTTCTCTAAGTGCTTAACAACCAAGAAGATATAGTATGTCATCTCCAGTTTTTGTCTTTGTTTGGTTCAGTTAATAGTTGTAGCTGGTTTATTTACATTTTTAATATACCAGATGGAATAATTTTTGTACCAGCAAAGAGCGTTGAGTGTTGAAAAATGACCTACAGGGTTTTTTGGGCTTTTTTGCCTTGATGAAATCCATGGCTTAAATCTGTGGTTATAATCATTAGTGCAAAAGTCTTTAAAAATAGAAGTATTGATTGCATGAGAGGTACAAACAGGTTGAGTGAAAGCATGCCAAACCATTGGCATGGTCCGACACTTTGGGTGCCCATGGTTTAAAACGCATTGGGCTGTTTGAGGTTGTAGTTGGACAGATGCTTTACTGTAGAGATGTGTCTTATGAAAACACACCTGATGTGACCACCAGTCATGACAGGTGTCACCACATCACCAAAACAGAATGACCTCTCGTATTTTAACATTAATTTTTCAACAGCGTACTGGTGACAGGAGCCACTGACCAGCTTTAGCCATAATACTCTCACTTTTCCTGCCTTAACTCACTCACTCAACACTTTAGGTTCTTTTACAGTGTCCGGCCTTGGAATGAAGACTTTACTTGAGCTTATTTCCTTCACTAAAGAGTGTTGGGCCTGCTCCATTTCCTTCCATTACCGCTTTTCCTGCCATTGCTGTTCTTCCAACTTTACATATATTTGACAGTTGTTCATCTTTTCCTTGATGCTGCCATTGTTGAATGAACTTAAGACTTCTGTATCAAGCAGGGTGGCCTACCTGGATTACCATTGTTTGTTAGCCCAGTGGATGGAGGTTTCCATCTCTGTGACGACAGCCGGGTTTCACAGAGCAGACACGTAACTCTAAAGCCACTTTAAGGCTTTCACTGCACCAAAGGTCATCCAAGCTTCTTGACATTCATTATTTGGTTGGATTTTTGAAAAAGACACTACAGTGGTTTCCTCACATCGAGCAGTATGACACACCGAATAATGACTGAAAATCCAACCTCGATTTTTGACTAAAGCCGTTGACAATCCATCCTGTCGTGTTCACACTTTGATGTATAACATGAAGTAATCATATTCTGTGTTGGAAAACTCTGAAATCACTGTGCAATGTGTTCTGATACTGTAAATGGTGTTTCTAAAGAGATTCAATGTTTTTTTTAAAAAGTGAATCATTCTTAAAAAGATGGAACGAGTTAAATTTGATACCAGAAACTTTTTTTAAAAATAAACTTTTTGATAAACACAGAAATGGCGTGGAGTTTGTTTTTTATTGTGAAAGTGTTTGGCAATTGAGTTCTGAACTACTTTCTTTCAGATCAAAACCACCAAGGTCCTTTAGTCAGAGGGAAATACCTAGACAGGAAGTGGGGGTCCTCTGAATGGTTAACCTTTTTTGGCTGATCACTTTAAATGAAAAAGAATCGTCTGCTTGTGACCACTCATTGTTGGCTGGATATATTTTTTGTTGTGAGCAGTGAAACTAAGATGTGATTAAACCTTTTAGTTGAATCTTAGTTTTACGTCTTTAGGCTTCTACCTTTTGTTGTACGTGAGTGGAAAAAGGCAAAGCTTTAGAGAGAGGTCAAGAAAAATGGAAAATACAATATTTTCCTTCTTTCCTGTCCCATTAACTATCTTGCGAAACCCTCAGATTAATCTGGCGACCAGTTCAAGGGTTCCCAATCCCCTGGAAACCACTGATCTGAAGGAATCCAAAATCCAAAAGAAACTGCATCATTGTTCTTCCAGTACGACGCGTTCTCGAAGCCGGAACAACCTCAATAATGTTGCACTTGTTGCTGGTTAGTTTTTTACTTTTTGTTGGTTTCATGATGTTTTCACATGAAATTGAGGACCGCTAGAATTAATTCTAAGACTAAAATGTTTAACTCTTTATTTTGATATTCAGGTACAACTGAAATATCTATCTGCTGCATTTGAAGAGATTTGAGAGAAGTTGTCTTTATGGACGATACCAACAGGGAATGCTGAGAACTCTCCAAAATAAAATGAATTTAAATCGAAGGGTTGTAATTGTAAAAAAAATTTTTATTTCATCTGACAACCCTGACTGATTCTCTTTTTTTTTTTGGTTTTTAAAAGATAGTAGAATCATGTCTACAGTATTTTTAGGATCTATCCTTCTTGTCCTTCTACTGTATCATGTTTGACATTTGTCCATCATGAGTTTATTTGCAAAGTATGATTCTGTCTTAAATAGTTGAGGTTTCTGTTTCAGTTTATTGGCACTAAATGAGGAGGCCGTAGTAAAGGTGTGTTACCATGTTTAAGACCAGATCCTTGTAAAATTACTTTCCCCTCTAACTTACCACTCACGTCTGTCTTGAGCGCTCTCTTGGTTGTTGCAACAGAGTGGTAAATGTTGCCTGGAAAAGACCAGTGGGCTGCCATTTGCAGAACTCTCTTAGAAACGCAGAGTCTTGTTTTCCAGAATGCCAGACTGTTCGTGTTTGCAAATGTCAACATTTGTAAAAGCCGTTGTTGAGCTCCAGCAGACTGAGGGCCCCCAGAGGGATTAGAGGAGGCTCTGTTTACCTGCTCTAAGGAATGCTGCCCTGCATGGACGCTTTTGTATCTGTCAGGGACCCAAGGTCACAGTGCCGGGAGAGATGGGCCGCTTTGTCCCTCTCCAAAGTTTCCACCTCACAGTATCAACAACAAGACACAATGTGGGCGACGTGAGAGAAGGAAATGGAATTCCTGCTCATGTTGCTACAGCGTTCAAAAACTCCGGTTCAATGGGCCCCTTTTACCTTTGATAAGTCTGGGTGAAGCATGGGATCATTTTTGTGATTTTGATTGGAAAAATATAATAAATGGTAACACGTGATAAGAAATATCAATTTCCATTGGCGTTCTTATATATTCTGGCAATTAACTCGCACTTCTACTTGTCATTACACACATTTATTTAGTTTGAGGCATCAAACTTTAAACCCTTTAAAATCAACTAGATTGAAAGCCACTTCAGTTTCTCTCAGCCCATAAATCTGCCCACAAATTAATTTATTTATTAGTTAACTCACAAACAGTAGTTGCTGCTTCTTTCTGCATGTGAGACAGTTTTCATAAAGTATTTAAACTCCAAGCTGCAGAATATTTTCCAATGTTACCCAAGCATTGCCAGTGTGCAGTACCGTTATTTGGCCACATGGTGTCGCACTTGTACAACTTAAAGCCCATGCTCACTGGGAGGAACTGATGCTGTAATCAATCACAGAAAGATACGTAGCCTTCTTAATACCACAGAACACCTCAAGAGGACAAAAATACATCTCACTATTAAGTGCTACATGCACACTATAAGTCCCTGTGAAAATATTGGAGGATTATAGCGATTTGTTAGGACTGACAAATGTTTTACTAAGCTGTGATTTAGACAATGGCTGCATTTCTTCTTTTTGGACCGGATTGTCAGTCACTGATGGAGCGATGTGACCTCAAGCAGCAGACACACCGAGAAGCACATTTTAGGGCCAACAAACACACTTGTGTTTAATTTGTCTGCAAGTTAGAAGTTATTTGCGGAGGGCAAACCTCGTTAAATTTGACATGGGCTCTCAACATTTCGCAAGCATGCAAAAGGTAGTTCAAAGCGCCATATTTTCTTCCCATTTTGTAAAAGACAGAAAAGGAGGGTGGAATTGTTTGCTAAAGCTTTCCCAGCAGGCGAAACCCATTCAATTACCATGTAAAGCAATTATATGTTAATTATAACGCAAATTAAAGCTCTATTCGTTATAAAAACTTAATTGGACCAAAAGGGAAAATATCAGAACAAGCTTGGCTGATTTGTTCAATCAATGAGCTGTTCCAACAACTGATTTAAGACCTTAAATCTCTCATAATGTCGTGCAAATGTTCCTCTTTGTGTTTCCTGTGAAGCTCATTCAGACAAAGACATGTAACAACTGCAAGTTTGAAGATTTTCTTTATCTCATTTTATAATAAACATATAAATAATAAACTCTAGACATTTTTGACGCATCGCCCTGTTATGAAAGTTAACTGGTATGGTCTGGCTATAGAGACTATCCAAACTTTGCATCTGCCGCAGGTCATTTCTATAAAACTATTTCCCTATTACAAAATATGAAAAGAAAAATACATTTTTTAGTACATTTACAGGAGTTACTTATTAATTTATTTAACGAAACTGTTTCAGTACTACTTTAACTGTTACTGAATTGTCAGAATCTGCATTTAATATTTTTCCTCAGAAGAAAACAGAAAAAATAGAAACACAACAAAATAAAAATAAAAAAGCAGAGAATGCAGACATGAGGCAGAATATCTGTCCCTCTCCGACAACTTAAACGAACAGTTTCCAAAATAATAAAATTCTTAATAAACCAAGCAGTACAAGATTTTCCAATACTTTCCCAACTACTGTATTTAAATTAAAATATATTCTCATATCTTACACTATTTCAAATAACGAAATGTGATTCGGTAGCGATCTGTCAAAATCTAATTTACAATTCTGTGTATAAAAATATAATTTATGGAACCCCGCGAAGTTTGTTCTCCCCAAAATATAACAGTCAGTTGCACATATATGCACATATGAACATTACAACCTGTCAGAGTTAGCTCCTTTCTACATGGTCTTCTCTCTCTTTGCGATATATATTTTTTTCTTTTTTCGTTTTTTTATTATCTTCGTTTTTTCTTTTTTTTTCTTCTTTTTTCTTTTTTTGCATTTGAGATATACAAAAATAGATTATGCACAATTTGCTGCTCACACCGTTTCAGTATCCAGTTGTGTGACAGCAGCCAGTTCACATGAGAATAAATTATTCAAAGAGAAACTTTTTTAAGGCTCCGTTCATTCTTTGAAAGGGGGACACATGGAAAAGTCACTGAAATAAATATCCCAACTCCGCTGGGGCCTTTGTCTTGTTTGTTTGTTCGTTCGTTTTTGTTTTTTTTTAATCATTATTATTATTTTATTTTTTTTAATCTACTGAATAGTTCGTGTGTCCTACATTTAAGTCTCGTTCTGTTCCTGGAGTAGGGGTTTCAACTCGGGGATACTGACATCCCAAGTGGATGGATCGAGTGGCTGTCCAAGAGCCATGTTCCTAATTGATAAAGGATCTTGGAGTACCAGTGCACTCCGTCGTTCTGTGCACTGACTTGTGGCTGGGAACTGAAAAGCAACGAGGACACCCAGTGGGCGAGCCTGACAGGTGCCAGGGCCCAGTGCGCCAGGACGTGGTCTTCGATCACTGCGTAACAGGACGCAAGGACCTGATCCACCACGACAGTCCCTTGCACGGTCACGGGCGCGAAGGAGCCCTCATGCTCTTGCGTGTAAATCCGTTTTACGGTCACAGGCTCGAGTCGACTTCGCTCGGCATCAAACACGAACACTTTTTGTCCACGTTGGACTTGGCTGGCGAAGATCGCCGCCATCCGCTCCTCTTCTGTGCTGTTGTGACCGACGAAGAGGAGGTGCGCGGCGGTGAGGGTGATTTTGTGGCCCGAGTCGGTTTCGATCACGTAGAAGAGCCTCCTGGTCGTCGAGTCTTGATCTATGAACATGATGAAGTCGGTGTAAATCGGGTTTCCGTTGTCATCCGCTGCCAGGACCCTGTCGCCGGTTTGTAGGTCTTTGACCGCCTTCTTGGTGCCATCCTGGAGGGTGACAGTGGAGGAGCCTGGGAAGCAGCCGCCTGACTTTGCTGCCACTGAGTTTTCTGTTAAAATAAAAGATTATGGTGTTAAAATATAATTTAAACCACCGGAAAATGTTTTTAAAAAACACATCCAACACATAACATCTCACAAAAAGCATTATCTAAAACACTTTTAAGACTTCCAAATAAATAAATTACAGGTGCTTTGAGCCTTTACAGTTCAGGACCACCGCCCCATTCAAAATCCCATTCACAAACCTCCCTCTTTTTTTTTTTAGCTCGTATTTTTCCTGCTTACACACATCATGGTGGGCCATATGCATTTTGCATAATGATGCCCTGTCTGCTCCTCCATGCCAAATGCGTATTGGCTTGGCCCACGTTGTCTGAGACGAGAAAACTGAAAGCCTTGGCTCATCTATTCTTAATTAAAAAACCCAATAAAGAGCAGGCATTGTTATTCTAAATCAGCTTGTGGATCGAGCTACTCTCGGTAAAGAACACTTACGCCTTTCCCAGCTACTCTTCCCATATTTACTCAGGTGCAGAAACCTCTATGTGACAATTCACACAAATAGGCGACTCACAACTACTATTTACCCAGTGGAGCCACTTTTCCAAGCCTCTCGAGTTGTAGATTTGAATTTAAATGAGGGCCCAGACTCTTAAATGCTTTCTGTTGTGCAACATCAATGTCCCCTCTTTCTACCACCTCTCCCTGCTTTGTTGTCAGTCTTGATGACAATAATTTTGGCCTTGGTGGAGCTCTTCACATACCAGTCTCTAGGATCACACTGTCCTGCACACAGAAAAAAAAGGGGGTTTCCTACTCAGAATTTGGGGGCTTTTAATCTTCTTTTAAGATTCCCGAGCATGAAATAAGGTGACAACTGAAAACCAGATTTACCCCAACCAATTCAACATTGTTCAGCCAAATCCTTTTGGTAAAGTCGCATGACCCCTAATGACACGTCGGCCTGGCCCATACTGTGATCTCAAAACGTGTGTGTTGAATGATAAGTAAGGGATTTATCAATAAAGTCTGAGCTAAGAGAGAGAGAGAGAGAGAGAGAGAGAGAAAAGTGCAATGGTTCATCAATCAGCGTGAAGAAATGTTTTCTGAGTGTAATTTAGTTTAGTGGAGATTATTTTAACCTAAAAAGAAGTCATAATGAAGCTCGTATTAAAATGAAAAAACTAAATCTCAAAGTTTAAATAAATCAAATCCACCTTTTTTTCAAAACATTTTCGTTTCTCCACGATTTGATCAAATCCAAAATATGACCTAATAATCACAACTCACAGCATTTTATTTTGGCTTTGGCCACTAGTGTGCAAAAAAAAAAAAAAAAAAAGCACAAAAAAATTCAGAGAGAACAAAATGATTTGTTTTTCTAGGTCACAACGAGGAGCCTTGTGAGATTCTGGTCGTGGTTCCCACCAGGAGACAGTGTGGGGCGATGTAAGATCAAGAAATAAACTGCATGGGAAACGCATACAACGCCACAGGCTGGGATGTGCCCATACATCAGTCATAGAAATGTGTTTCATAATGCGCGACTCTTAACAAAATTCATGAATATATACCCAAACATGTGAGCTCTAAACCCTAATTACTCCATCAGATACATGATGCGTTCACGTGCTTGTGATTAACTATTAATTAACTGATCATTTGTGATCATTGCTTTGCAGTATGCACGAACCAGCAGATATTAAGACACCTTTTATTGGATTTCTGCTGCCAGGATTAGTTTTTAGGAGCTTGTAAATGATGGCTGGTTGCTGTTTTGGACGCATGCGCTGTCACTTCATCACTTACAAACTGCAAAACAATGATTTAAATCAGGACTTCAACTTCCCAGAGGTGCACCTGTTCTTTTTTTTTTTTTTTACATGATCATAATCGCGCACCTGACGGAAAATGCGCACTGGTGACAGATCTGCTTTATTTTCTCCTCCACAGTGCGCATGACAGATGTTCTCTGTGTGGTACAATATCTTGCAGCCGTACCTGCTTTCACAGAGCAGTGGATGTGGGCTTTGGATTCATAATAGACCCAGTCGAATCCGGCTTCCACCGCCAGTCTGGACAGAGTGCCGTATTTGCTCTTGTCTCTGTCCGAGGTGGTGATGTCCACGGCCCTGCCCTCGTAGTGGAGAGACTCCTCGAAGTGGTGTCCGTCTTCGTCCCACCCCTCGGTGACCCGCAGCTTCACCCCGGGCCACTGATTCATCACTGAGATGGCCAGAGAGTTCAGCTTGTCTTTACATCTCTGCGGGAAAGAGAAATGAACCAATTAGTCACCTGTTGTGTGTCATAGCTTGGAGATATATGCTGCACAGGAGCGTAAAATGTGGGAAAGTCTGACTCTGGATGTGCATTTGGCACCAAAACCTCCCATATATTCACTTAGGTTAGTGTTTTCTGGAGTAGCAGGTCATAATTAAGTAAAATATATCATAGAAATAACACATTAGACTGCACAAATCAAGTGTTTCCCTCTAGAAGTAGCGTTTCCAAATACATATCTGCTCTGTCTGCTTGCTCCATTACCGATTAAAAAAATGAAACTCACTGAGGCCTCGCCTACACCTCTCCATCCCCACCTGACGCCCCCCCTGATTCCACCCAGTTGTGCCGAGACTGAGCTGCATCTCTGGTCCTCAATGTGAGCTTGCATTTCTCAGTGTGAGCAGCAGCAGCAGCATCAGAGGGCACATCTCAGATAAGAAAGCTGCTGATGAAATATTGATAAGGCACCGCATTCGCTTCACTGGCCTATAACATATGGGTCTTTTTGGTCTTGGAAAGGTGCGAGCAGCATCCCCTCTGTCTCTCTCTCTCCAAAAAGAAAAGTGTTGCATTTAAACATGCACACATTACAAATTCACGAGTTTGTATTAGGCGCCACGAAATGAGCGTGCCTTTTTTTTAATGATGTCTGTTTTCTTTAAATCAATAATTGATATGTAGATGATATGAAGGTGATCCTCAAGAGCAGCTGCTGCCTTAAAATATCTGGAGTTTGTCCTATAAATAAATCGTCGCACCCTAACCTTTTCTGCGCTCTCAATGTAGATGCTTGGCCTTCTCCAAGACAACTATTCTCGACACTCAACCAATATGTCAAATAAAACATCACAAAGAGTCTTTTCAGTCTAACCGCGGAGGGAAACTTTCATTATTCCCTCTCTTGCGAAGTCTTGGGGAAACGTGACATGCCTCCTTAAGTCGATGTGTTTTGGCTGCTGACTGACAAGACTTGTGAAATATCCAGGGGTGGTATGGGCGCACAGAGAAGCGTCTATGTTTGGAACTCACTGTCCTTTTCCCTCATGGACAAGAATGTTCACACAGAGAAAAACTCGTATAAGAAACAAGAAAAAGGAGGTTCCACATATATCAGTGTGTGTTCTATGAGGATATCACACTTGTAGAATGTGTTGAATGGAAAAAAAACCCCAACCCCCTCAAAAAAAAAAAAAAAAAAAAAACTCCCACATTTTAAGTGGGATTGTCAGAGTCAAGAGCCGTAAAGCTTAACCTATTTATTAATTCATTAGGTCGTGTGCCGCAAATCAAGCCAAATTCTGTTCAGCCACCGTGAAGCCCAGCAGGGCGCCCTAGACCGGCGCTTTGTGCTCGGGGTAAAGTTGTTCAACAACCTCCCTCTTAATCTTTTCACAAATGATTTGGTTAGAGGAAACACTTATCAGCTACCTGTCAGTGCAAACAAGCCGCCAGCTCATCTCTTTTCCGACGCGTTTGCACTGTGGGCAGTCTCCTGACAGTGCTACTCTGCAAATAAATAAATAAATCCACGCTAAAACTCATTTAATCCACCACTGGATCACTCCTCTGACGTTTAAAGGAACGTTTCCCAGCGTGGGTGACGTGATTTCACGTAGTATATCAAGTATTTTATTTCAATTTGAGTCTTTCTCTTCTCCAGAAATCTACTCAACACCTTATTCCTGCTTTACAGGTTGTCTCTGAAAAATTATTGGAACTAATGAAATTTCATTGGAAACACGCAGGATTGAGGAGACTGAGCGACCTCAGCGCTCCACAAGAGAAAAGCTCCACTTATACTGAGACAAATAACATTTTACGACTGAACATGAAGCTATAATGTGTGGATTAGATGGATGAGATTGATGCCCCCCTGTTCATCTCAGGCCCCGTCACTCCATCTGTAAATGTCTGTAAAACGCCTCTGTTGGCAACTTTCCTGGGAGTGAGCTGTGGCTTAATAGTTAAGGGAGTAGATGCTTGTTGAAGTCCTATTACAGTCTTGGCTAGATCTCAGTGGAATTTATTGATTAATGCATTTATTGCACACACCTAAGGGAGCTACTGCAGCGACGTGCCTCGTTTCACGTAGAACTACAACATCTGTTTTCAAAAAACGGAAGATAACGAGGAAAGTCCACTATGTTCGTGCGTAAAACTCCGTGCGTAAAAACCCACAAGGTTCGTGCGTAAAGCCTTGGAACAGCGTCTGTGATGATGCTTGTGCCACAGACACAGTAGCCACACTTAACAGTCACCTTCTTTAGGATGCACATACCCAAATTTGATGTCTTTGGCAATGTCATGCACGATAAGGGCAATCTCACCTGTTTTAACTTACTATAGCGTCCCGCTAAGCAAAGGTCATAAGTTCAAACTGTGTTTCAGGCCCTGTGAGGGGTGCCTAAAAAGCCCTTTCATGTACATGTCGCACTTAGAGTCAGTTGTGTTTTCTGTAAAGGCTCTGATGCTGAATGGAAAGCGGCTGATGAACCACAAGCCACAATAACTGACCCTTTTTTATATAAATCTCTAAAATGCAAAGCAGCTCTCAAACATGTTATTTTAAGGCCAGTAAGTAGACCGGTGCACCCTGTGATCACATTATATCTGAGGGACTCCCACCTCGTTTACATGATTTAATACAGACCTGTAAGCCCGAACTGTTTATACAGCAGGTGGGGTGTTTTGCTCAGCCTTGTACAACATGTTCAGAAATGAATGAAATCAAGCCATTCCACCTTTTTTCTGGAGACCCTGGAACCTCCTCGAGGATCCGTGTTAGGGGTCTTTAAACACACGGTGTGTGGGTATCACATCCCCACGCCACTCGCCACTCTAATTTCATGATCTGTGTGTATGAGAATCTATAGGTGTATCACTGAGCCGGTGTGGGGAGGGCTGTGAGAGGGACGCCGAGACCGCACGCACAGTGAATATTTCATCGGAGCTCGTGCTCATGCATGGTGCGAGGCACGGGTTCAGGGACTTCACGGCGCGCGCCTGGCTTCATCATCATCACCACTACCACCAACAGCAGCAGCACCACCACCACCACCACCGGCATTTTATTATTACTGAGCCAATATCACCCAAGCGCTTTTAATAATTCACCAGCATCTGAGTGCTAAAAGTCATGCTGGAGAGAGACGCGGTATCCTGCAGCCTGGCTTCCATCTCTCCGATGTATTGTGAGCCCTCGTCTTGTCTTTTTGATAACTAAACTGCCTACACGAGGATGGACTATTTAAAAAAAAGAAAAAGAAAGGCACCATCACCCCTGCGCGCCTTTGAGTCCCACCCATGTATGAAGTCCTGAACACACTCTCAAAGAAATGTCACTGTTTTCATGCACTGATGCACACCATGCGCAAAAGGCTAAATTACAGCAGCCGAGTGCGAGAAAATGTCTGATTGAGCCACGCCATGCCTGAATGAGCCCGGCTTGTTTGAAGCGGTGCACATCAGCAGCTCTCCTGTATTCATGGCAGGGAATAAATAATAATAATAAAACAAGCTGCAGTTTTGAGCTCAAATGGGCAACAAACACTGAGATGTGAGGTGACACGAACGAGCGCTTCGCAAGACAACAAATAGAGCCTCATACAAATATAGATATGAGGAGAGAGAGGGGAGGTGGAGGTGGAGGGTGGAGGGTGGAGGGGGGGACATTAATATTTTAAATACACTGTCACAATCATGAAGGCCGAGTGTCCTGACTGTCCGCCTGCACATCACTTCTTCCAGCTGGATTTTTTTTTTTTCTACATTCGCTTCCAAGCCTGCAGCCTTTTTTTAAAAAAAGAAACTCCCCATGCTGGTGCATAAAAGAAAAGCGCATCTTGCGTTTACAGTGAAGTTAAAAAAAAAAGGGGTCTCAGTGTGAAGAGTTCAGCAGCGGCTAAAACAGACTTCACTTAAGGTGCGCAATCAGTCTGACAAGGAGGTTGTTGCAGTGTGCAGTGATGTTGCGTTAGGTAGTAAGGGGTGGGAGAGAGAGAAAAAGCTTATTCTTGTCTCCTTACCTGAGTCATTAGCCTGTCGGCACCGGTGTTCTCCTCATCCTTGAATATGATGTCTGTGTTATAATTGGGAGTCAGTTCTTTAAATCGCTCGGAGTTTCTTGTGATCTTGCCTTCGTATCTGCCGCTTGCCCCGAGGGTCTTCTCCGCCACGTTGGGGATGAACTGCTTGTACGCAAGAGGTGTCAGCTTCTTCGGGTGTCTTCTCCTGCCGTAGCCCCTGCCCGGTCCGCATCCCATCCCAGAGGACACCAAGGACAAGCAGATGAGACCGACCAATACGATTCTGGTCCAGAGCAGCATTTTTTTTTTCCTTTTTTTTTTTTTTTTTTTTTTTTTTTTGGTTGTGTCCTTTTTAAGATCTCTCAAACGAGTCGCCGCTGCTATCTCTACCGTCTGCCTCTCCCGGCTCTCGAAATGTCCTTGTCTCCTCCTCTACTTCGCCTTCGTCTCTACTGTGGCAGGTGCGGAAATGAACGCCTCAGACAAATGGTAATAACGGGGCACATCGAAGGAGGGTTTTAAAAAAAAAAAGTAGTGAGGGAATTAAAAGCCACGGGATCTCTAGTCGAGCTGCAGCCGCTTGTGTGAGGCGACCGCTTTTAATGCTTTGTATAGCTGCGACCTATAGCAGAGGAGGGATTTGATTGGCTCGCCTAGACAAACCCTCCTGATGTTATGCCGAAAAAAAAAATGTTTTTTTTAAAAAGGTTTCTTCCACCTGAGGGTTAGCCTGTGTTGCGGAGAGGAGGGGCTGTTCCATGGGAAAACATCAATTATACACCGTCTTTTTTTTTTTCACCCTCCCATTTTCCAGATTTCACAGGAGAGGCAGGACAGACAGTGCCGGGCTCAAATCTGAAGCAGTTAGGTGAAGTGATTTCACTGTGTGTGTGTGCGGTAATTGAACTGCGTCTGGAAGAACTTTGCGCACTGAAAGCATTTCACAGGAGAATTAAAAAAACTGCTCGTGGACGCGCACTGCGCACGCCTGTGCTGGATGATTTTTGCTGTGACCCCCTTTTACCACCAAATAAATGAAAGTTTACTCACTAGATTTGTGGATTTGAAATATCCTCTAACCTAGTTTCACACATAAATCAACATAAATACGCACGAAGGTTACTTTCGTACCGTTTCGGTCTCACCTTTTGGTTTGGCACTATACTCAAACTCCATTCACTTGTAGTAAAACTTGAAAATAAACCTCCACTGATACATGCGCCTTGCGCGCACCGTGCGCAACTCCTTTTTACGCATCAAATCATGCGTTTCATTCCGTAAATGATTATTTCATCTGAGTCACGTTTCTGTCTAGGCACATATTCATCTAATGACACTACATAATGCCACAACTCTGACTCGTTAAGAATTAGGCTGTAGAGAGTGATTTCCGACACATCCAAGACGAATTCTTCCTGGAACCTAGAGCCTATTTAGCGCACACAATCTCATGCATGCATCTGTTATGGGTCAAGGATCACCCATAGGCTCTCCTACACACCGTCTCCCTTCCAAAGTCCACTTACTCTACAACACAGACAGATTAAGCCTTGGTATCCACTGTATTTACTGGCTGCAGTAGTGTAGTTTTCTCCTGTACTCTGCTGTTCCAGTTGCTTTGGTGTTAACATAGATTTTATTTCAATCACCAAACTTCCTGAGTTGTTTCAGCCCAACACACACACACACACACACACACACTGATAGTTAAACTCCTGTGATTAGAGCCAATTAAATCATATTTCACTGTTGGTGTTGCTGATTTAAAAACTGCATCTCCATCACACATAAACACACTTCTGTATCCGCATTCAAAGCATATCAGACAAAAACAATAGTTTCAGGAAGTCGGATTATTTGTGTGATAACAAACTAACTGTTAGAGTAATTACAGGAAGAGGGGCTGTTTTGGGGCAACTTTAGCTCTCATCACACTGACAGTGTGGCACAGGTGCTCTGAAGTGAGGACAGATATGCCAGCCTTTGGTGTGGCTTCAGTCTCATTAAACCTCACTCTGGCTGACCTCCAGTCTGGTGCAGTCTGTGCCAGGCTTGTGGCACCACAACCAGGGCAGGTGAGACTACCTGCAGCTCACTGAGACCGTGAACATCAAGTCTTGGCCAAAAGATGGCTCGTGTACTTGGCATGCTGCTGCGTAACCCCGACCAAGATACTCTATTACCAGTGATGGCTTTCAGTCCGCATATCACTGAATTCCTTCTGTTTTTGCGAAGTGTCAGAGAGATTCTTAAGACGTCTTTACTAGACACATTTCAGCAGCTTGCTTCTGTGACGATACTGTTCAAATACAGAGCTGACAGCGGTTGTGGTGCCCTGAGGGACGCCAGAGGCAATGTTTGGCCCCAGGTCAGAGTCTCGGTTCAGGTGTCACAGCTCTGAGATAAAAACCTGGCATGCCACACGAACACCTCAAAACCACAGAGATAGGAGGAGGTGAGGCGGTGAGAGTGCCTCAGTCCTCACATCCAACAAAGTATGATAATAATAATTATTATTATTATGGTGACTTTAAGGGCTTCTTTGTAAATGAACCAAGTGACAAAATGTGATGCTAAGTGAAATGAATAATGCAGAGATTGCGATGAATAATGCAGCCTAAGGAGAAGGTGTGCTGATGTGAGAGACTAGATTTGAACTTGAGTTTCTCCCACAGAGGAAACCAACTATCTATCAGCCCGACCTGGGGCAAATAGTATTTGCAAACATTACACTTCATTGTTTGGTTTTGGCCTCCTCCGGTGCCAGATGGGTGGAGTTTGCAACTAAATGTAATGGAAATCACAGCAGACAGTTTAGACAATTAATCAAAGTATCTAAGGTCAATTCAGTATATGAACTTCTGTTTGTGAACTTATCTTGATAGAGTTGAAAAAAGCTCAAACATCTCTAAAACAAACACTAAAAATAGGACTACCTGTTCCTGTTCTGGCTTTGCTCCCGTTGAGAGTGCATGCTGGGATGTAAACACAGCGTACAGGCCTAACAGACTATCATAGGGTTAACACACAGGCAAGAATAATGCATTCACACACACCTATGGGCGATTTCAGAGTTTGCACTACAGCTTCAGAATAGACATTTTCAGTTTGCCAAATTGGGCTTGAAAGGATTTTATAAGCCCAACAGCTAAACCACAAAGGTGCACATAATCCTGCAATTTGAGTTAGAACAAGCAAACTGAAAGTTTTCACCTGACAACAACGGCGTAAAGGTTTTTTGGGAAACCCCTCTGTTGTAAAAGCCATCTGAACATTACAAACAAAGTATAAAAAGGAGGCTTTAGCTAAATAAACAGCTTCCGAAATGCCATACGTGCACAGCTATGTGACATTTAGTTACTCTTTGATTTACGTTGACCTTTGTTTTGCACATGAAGGTGACACAGCAAAACAGAGGGCCGATTTTGTGGAAGAATTCTGCAGGGATTGAGGGCATTACACAATTCATATTAAGAAGCCTATTGCATGTGATGGCTAATCCAGCGTGAGGCGTGAAAATGGCCAATGAGTCATCAGTTTTTTTGCTCTTTCCGTGTCACATCGAAACCTGTACCCACCACCTCTATCCAGTCTGAGACATCCACATCTGCTCTTTTACTCTTTCTTTAAGAAGCTCCCTCTACAGCCTGACATTCAAGGGAATTAAGAGATATGCTTCGAATCAAACTAAATCCACACCCATGTTTGATTTCTTGTGCCACCGTCTCCGATCAAGCACGAGCGAGATGCAACTAGAAGTGGTTGAGTGGAGTTTTACCAGTTTAAGTCCCCCCAATTACTGCTTTAAAGCCTCCTCCTGTCTGAATGTTTTGTAACATTGTTAGACGGATTAGAACTACAGAATAATCACGCACAAACATATAAGTAGTGTCAGGCTTTCTGTGTTGTTTTCCTTTGCTGCAAATAGGGTTTCCTTTCTTTCAGCCCAACAGAAAGCCAGCCATACCACAACTCATTGTGGTTTTCTCTTGCAGGTGGGGTCCGCATTCAAACCTTTATCCTGTTATGAACTTTTGACAAACAGTTTATAGCACGGACACGTTGCCATCTATCCCGTGAACGTGTGTACTCTTCTGTCAGCACAATAAAGTTTGAATAATCTTCTTTTAAATGGTTTATCTAAGCCGCACGCATCAAGCATTATGAAGAGGTAAAGAGTCAAAATTCAGCTGAACAGATTCAGGTGCCCTGAGGCTACTCTGTCAAGCACAATGGAAATTTCACAATACAGTATCTGGAATCACAGCCCTCAGCGTGCCCCAGAGTCTGTAAAGGCATTTTATTTGCACTCTCCAGCCGCTCCCAATACTTAAACATTAAACGCCAAGGCTAGACAGGCAAAACCACTTTGAACTGCAGTGCAGGGTGAACTCAGTGGGAGGGGAATGAGGTGAGTGAGTGGTGAGCGGGGGGCCGTGGAGGTGGTGGTGGTGGTGTGTGCGCGATACTCCACCAGGTGAGTCAGTGCTGGCCGCCGTGCAACACCATCACAATCTTAGGCAATGGTGACGGAGAAGGGAAGGGCTCAGGCTCATTCATATGAACGTGTGGCTGTTTACTTTCAGACATAACTGAACTGAGGATTCACTGCAAAGAACTGAGATATGAACAAGTTGTTTTTGTCTGTTGAGTACCAGAATTTTCCTTAAAAAAGGGGGAAATTATTTCACCTTTATCTGAAATGACTCAAGCTTAATTTTCTTGATAGCACATGTGGCTGATTTCAGTTCACTTCTGCACAGTTTCTCAGGATACGCTGTCAAAATCTGAATGTCAAGAAGAGTTTCACATTTTGGGAAATACACTTACTTGCTTTCTTGTCCAGACTTAGACGAGAAGATTGATACCACACTCATATATGTGTGCTTAATATGAACCTACAGCCCAAACGTGATTAGCTTAGCTTAGCTTAGCTTAGCTTAGCTTAGCTTAGCTTAGCATAGCATAAAAACTGGAAACAGCTAGTCTGACTCTGTCTAGGTACAACTTTCAAGTTACAAGACCCCAGGAAGTCACTAATCTGACTGTGCCAGATGGTTTGTGGCGAACTTCAACCAGTCAGATCAACAAAAACCATGTAACATAGTCAAAGTCTTGCTGAAGCCAGTTGGAAGAAGAGCGAAAACATCTTTCCCATCGAGAAACACCTTCAGTGCCATTCTTTGCCCTCCTCTAGTGAGACTCTCCCGTTCTGATATAACTGATTCTAGCAATATCTACGCTGACCCCTGATCATCTCCTGGCTCCAGTTTCATATTTAAATGACACATACAAGAACTGTATCTATATTTTTGTCTAACCTCTCGGCAAGAAGGTGAATAAACGTATTTCTCAAACGCTGAACCTTCTTTTAATAATTAATTTGTGTGAGAAGGAGTCCTAAAATTTCATTTATTGGGAGAACAAATAAACAAACTACCAACTTTTCTTTGTTTCTCATCAGTTGTGGCTTATCTCCATTTCTGATGAGAAACAAATAAAGAACATACATCTTGAGTTGATTTGTCTTGAAGATTGAAACTGGTGCTGGCTCCTACACTTCCCATAGTGCAGCTCCGTTGCATTTTTTGCTAGTAGATACCCACTTATTACTTCTGTTTCTGTCATCATGTTTGGCGTTTGTAATGCAGACTTTCTGTTAAAAAAATGCAAAGCATAACCCTAATCTAAGATGACCTTAACAACATTACTAGGTTCATAGACTCAGACTTTAGTTGCAGTCAGTCACCATTCTGTTCGCACTACACATGACACGTGAACTTGCAAGTACATATTATTTCAGTACATCATTATTTATAATTTTATTGACACCACAGAACAGGAATCTGTGCTTTAACAAAATGTAACAGGAACAAAATGATCACACCCACTGGTACAATTAAAGGATTAATATGAGCTCTTTGTAATATTATGCATCAGTTGTACAGTACAACCCAGAAAAAAATGTTGATCAACAAGATTACAGGAAACAGTTTCAATCAAAACACCACCAGTGACTCAAAGACATAAAGTTGTGAAACAGTCTACAACTGAGTATCGGCCATGCAAATGTACTTTTAGTGACGAGCAATCTGCTTCAACACGATCTCTTCAGCTTTTCCTTTCATTAAAGTAGGGACACTGATTCTATCTCTCTAATAAGCCCTGAGTGCTTTGAGTGTGTGCCATTTCACCCCAGGCTACGAAAATGGAGGTTATAATTCCCTTCTGACTAAAATGAGTCGAAGGAACACAACAAACAGCAGGAAAGCCTAATCACACCCCGTTAGCAGGCTACTACACTACCCATGCCAACCACAGTAACCACCTGTGTCAATTATGATATGCTAACATGCTGCTCAGGCATTCCTCTCCTCAATCAGCTCTTTCTCATCTGTCTTAATCATATCTGCAAAACACTGTGTCTGTCGTCGAACCATTGTACGGTGTTCTGGTTAGAAACAGACCACCTGTATATTTCACATTTCCTCCATAAGGATAACTTCACTGAACGTCATTTCCTGTACTCGTGGCATTATCATATTCCCGATTAATTTACACCGATTCCAAGTTGATTTGCAGCAGTTTCCCTATTTAAAAAGAGGACGTGCTGGCAAGCTCCGAGGTGTCATAGTTTGTGTTAAATCAAAGTCGATAGCGATCATTTCCACAGCAACTTACATCCTTCCCGCTCTGCGCTTTCATTCAAACTGTACTAATCCAGGAAATTGCTGCCACTGATCAAAATTATTGCCTGGAAGGAACAAGGAAGCTGAACAGAAGTGACACTGCCTCATATCTAATTATGAATTGTGGCTTTGGATGGACACAGATCTTTGTCAGCTCGATATTTGATGGCGTTTGAAAGTGAAAGCAGCAATTAATTTTGTGCCCAATACTGCGGTCTGCGTTGATGATAAATGCTTTTTGCGGGTAACAGAAATAATAGAGATGAGAGTTCTCCTCTAATATGTTGATGGGAAAATCATTTTTACATGGGTACCAAGTGGGCACAGTGAAGGCTGAAGAAACATTTGACAAACCTACGGCAAACATAGCAACGTCAGACATTTCCATGTACGACACTTCAGTTTCGCTTTCTGTTACGACGTGGAATAAAATGAAGGTTGGAGCTGCTACATAGAGAAATGAGGTGAAAGTCTAACTTCCCTTAAGCAAGAAGAAAAATGATACATAACCCTTCCACTTTTCTGAGCTGCCCACCCCCTAATAATTTTTGTGCTGCTCCTTATCTATGTGGGAGTGAAAAGTGATGTATCTATTGCGCTTCAATCCAAACAGACAAGAGGGGAAAAAAAGTACACACTTATCCTGTCAGCACACTCCAAAATCAATTCATCTGATCAGAGGCTAGCAGACAGAAAGTGAATCCTGCAGCTGTAGTAATTCACACAAGCGGCAAAATGTCAAAACATGTCAAAATGTGCAAACTGACAAACACTCGACTGCCTTCGAGTGGGCAACTTTGACTCAGTGGATGTACGTGTGTGTGTATATGTGAGGGCACGTGCATGTATGACTATAGCAGTGGGAATAACAGCCCAACAGGAGTTAATGAGGCGAGTGACTGACGGAGCGGCCTGCCTGTGTCAACAGACTATGGAAGACAGTCTGGTTGCTGGAGCTAAGCGTCTGAGAGAGCCCAGGTGAGGAGAGAGAGCCAGTCGGGAGCCGGTGTTGATGGGAAATGTCAAACGCTGCTCCGGAGGACGAGTCTGATTAACACCCAGACTGCACTGCACCACGGCGGTGACCCCTGCCTCTCACACCGCCCCCCATCCTCCACCGACACCCTGAATAACAAAATCCACCTTGAGACATCTTCATTTGTTTTTCTTTAACAAGCAGAAAGACCCTGAAAAACTTCAAATAAACCAAAGATGGACCAAATAATTTCGTGGGAGCTGCCAAACAATCAGACGCTGGGCTCTTTATACCTGTTTTTATGATTTGTTTAGTCGGCGTGGCTGTGTGGGCTCTGGGTTAATTATCTTATGTGGCAGAGGCTGCTGTTTGTGTCCCCTGAGAGAAAATGTAGGGCATTGACCTGCATTAAAACTCCTTTGATGTCTGATCAGTCGCAGACAGATTAAACTGACAGACAGGCAGACAATAAAATTAGATAGATAGATAGATAGATAGATAGATAGATAGATAGATAGATGCAGACATCATCAGTCCTGGGTGTGCCTATTTACAAAACAAGCACCTCTTACCACACGGCTTATAATAACCACATCAAACAGGAAATCTGTCTATCTCTCCTTGGGTTGGGCAAATAAGAAATATATTGTTAGGATCAGTAGATTAGTGCGTGTGTCGGAAGACTTTGGACGATCACCAGTGACGTCACACAGAAGAACTGGTCTGCCTGTTCAGCAGGAGATGTTGGGTTACACCACGCCGAGACGATGGAAAAGGTGGATTGCATCTTGTGGGGTGATACGGAGTTGGGTAAACCTCTGAAAAAGGTTTAGTTACGGTTCATGGTTTTGGTTCAAATGACTGCCTCGTTAAGGTTAGGGAAATTTGTTGTCATAGTTACAGTTAGGGGTGTCTCAACACACCAATATTGACGATAACTGTGATATTTAAAAATGTAATATTGATGATGATATTATGTTGATAATACACATCATGTAAATTTCTTCCCATTCTCGCTTTGTTGTCCACCCTCCAACAATCCACCTTAAGATAAGCGAAACACATACTAGAAGATGAATTAGGTAGCATTTTTTATTTTCATTTTCTATAGATATCAATTAATTGTTAATAATCATATAGTTAAAATCTAAAAATCATGGCAGCTTAGTTACAATCATAAATCATGAGTTCAGGTTAGGTAAAGCCCAACGTTGACTGTCGGCTGTGAATGGGAGCGGTACATGGATTTTCTAGTATTTTGTTGATCATTCATCGACCCCAACCTCCTCCCAACATTGACTTTATCATTATATATTATGGTCATGTTACTTCCTCCTTTGTTCCTGCCATGGTTCCTTTTTTTGGGGGGGGAGGCTTATTGCCTTTATTGGACAGCGACAGCTGAAAAGAGAAGAGGTGAGTGAAGGGCAACGAGCTGTAAACAGGCAGATTATTGCCTTGTAAAGTTGATATGGTGAACGTGTTAACAAACAGTAGCTTATTTACACGTCCAGCTAAGCGCCATTAGCATCCATTTGGAGTCATGTTTCACGCCACTTATTGAATGAGTCCAGTAATCACTCTGGTTTTTAGCTCTGTTTTGGTCTCCACCACCTCCAGATATCTGACTCTGTCGGACAGGTATCATACGGGGAGTTTATCAGAGCTTTTTCACTGGCGAACTCCAAATGTACAAACCGTAAAACCAAAACAAAGAGCTGAAAGATCATAAAAGCTCGGATAAATATCTGAGTCTGGTGATGTGTGTTGAGCTCTCTCAGCCACCATAATATCACGATACATATGAAATTACTTGTCGTCTTTCGCATCATTTGTTCCTTCATATCTGTACAAATTGAAGCCGGTTATGTTCTTTCATGCTCCACCAGGGTTCCCGCAACTTCTCTTACTCCTCGCGTCTATGTACGTAAGCTGGCACTAATCCCGTCGTGCCACTGCAAATAAAACCCCAAGAACTAAATATGTTTCCACAATGCAAACAAGAAAATGGAACGTTGGCTTTAAGGTGGGATGTATGAAGAAGAAGAAGGGGCTGCACGGGCATGTCAGAACAAGTCCCAAACATCATATTTCTTTGTGTTATCAGAGCAGGTCAGACTTTATGTTGAGTCGTGGGTGTTGATTTATATTTTAAATTGGACAGGATAAGGTCTAAGAGGTGAAAGTACAAGCTGTGTCTGGCAGCCGTGGTTGTAAGTGAACTTGTCCTCGCTTCCTGTCTACAGGTGGGAAACTCCTCGTCCTTTATCTTTACTGCATCAGAGAATGGTTGCCTCGTCAGAAGCGAGAGAGGAGGAGTTTCTGGGTTGGAAGTTTTTTTTTGTGTCTGTCCTACTGCAGGGTGGAGAGGTTTATAAAAGGCTTAGATCACAGGTGAGGGGATCACAGAGGAGACTGTGCAGGTGTTTAAGGAGTGCACTGAAGGCTGTTTTAGCACCGTGTACATATGAACATAATATCATATCGTACATTGTCTTTCAGCTTTGTGAAGACGTGCTCTATCTGCGGATCAAAAGCACAGGAAACGGACTTGCTCAGAGTGGGGATGATGGTTACACCTTGCAGCGCAGCCAATCTCACAGAGATTATCTCACTCAAGGCTCTTATTATTTAATAGTAGCACAGATTGATTATTGTTTTTAGTGCTGCTTAAATTGATGTTTACGCTCTGTTCTTGCACAAAAAGGTGTTTTCCCACCTTAGGTCCTCTTTTGTTTCTCGTATAACCTCACCTCACGCCATTTCTCATCACAAAATTCCACATTACGCTCACTTTATAGGATATTTTTCACTAGCTACGTGGATCCGTTGCCTTTTTTTCCGGTGTTTTTGTTCAGTTTAGAACCGTTTTTTTGTTCCTCTATAATCTCACCAAACTATCAGAGGCCGGCTTCCACCGCAGAGTTTTTTGGGAAGGTCGGGGCCAACGTGAGACTTCGCCACATCCTCTGCTTGCGTAGCTCCCTGAAAACTGACAAGGCGGTGTGTAAAAACTCACCCACTCGCTACATTGTCAAGTAAGCTACCGAAATGACTGGAGCTCGGCGCTCAGAAATGTGTTGAATTTACTGCCATGAATGCTTTTTCTTCAAATACAGAAAGTCCGAGACACCCAGAGAAAGGTTATGGTCTAGACTAGGACTTGAGGGAGGTTTTAATGTTTTATTAACAGTGAAAGCTCAGTGCTTCCTTGTCATAATCTAGTTCATGCAAATTTCCAGAAGGCAAAAAATACCAAGACCTGCATAAAAGGTGGAAAAACTGATTTGCATTTAGCTGGTCAGCTTGGTCTTGCCCCTGTCAGTGTGTTTGTCTGGCTGGATGTCTGGGTCAGGGTTGAAACAACGTGCAGTGTGACGCATAGCAGGCCGATAAAGGAGGCAATACTGCAGATAGGCTGATCGGAAGTGTCTTGAAGCTATCTGGCCTCCTCGCATTGGTCATGACCTGTTGGAGGTCTGTGGTAGTTTATATCCTTTGATGTGGACCAAGAAGCGCCGAGACATCCTCCTGAAATCTCATTAAAACGACACTCCAAAATCTGATGGTAGATTCTCACAGACATGACTATTTTCACTCTTATCTCGTTGTACTCTGTACCCTAAGCTAAACATGAATGCCATCCCCATTAGTCAGATTATTCTGTACTTAAGAGGAATAATCACAGTCACACAACAAATGGGTGCATTTCACATACTGAATTTACACTCTGGGTATTTTGTTAAACAAAAATAATGTCCAAAATGTGAATTTACATCTTTATCTAGTTGTTTTTTATTAAAAGTTACAAAAGTACACAGGGTTATAAAAGAAATGAAAGTCAAAAAGTAACAATTAAAACGTAAAAACCAACAAAACTGGTGTTGTAAGCCTTTCACATGACAGCAGTGAATAATAATAATGTGAAAATCAGTGCCGCTCTGATCCCTAAACTATGTTAAGAGCCTTATTTTGCATTGAAAAGACATTTAAGGTACTAATATAAAACTAGGGAGTGAATAAAAGCGGAGGTAATGGAGGTGGATCGATCTGCGGAAGGAGTTTGCATAAAATCATCTTCTGATAGTCCTGACATTGTTGAAAAGGTGGTTGTTAACAGCTCAGAGACAGACTTTTAGAGAGGCGACTGCCGCGGCGCTTAAAGCACTTAAAGAGCAGCGAGTGCATCAAAGAAAAGAAAAAAATAAAAGAGTGAAAGAGGAGAAAGTGAACAACTTTAATGAGGGTATGATCAGTGTGCAGCCGCTGTTCTTGTCGTGTAGCAAGCAAGGAAACAGGCAGGGCTGGAATATGGACTTCTCCCCCTGCTGCTTACCATAATTTCCTCCCATCAGAGCACCTTACCTCACTGCTGCGCCTATATATCACTGCACCTGACAAAAAAGGAGAAAGAAAGTGGAGGCAGAAGACATTAAAAAAGAGAAGATGCAGGTGGAAAATACAAAGAGGACGATGAAAATTCATAAAAGCGTTATATTTCTTTAGTTTGTCTTGACATAGGAATGCCAAAAGGAGGAATGTATATGTTATGAGGAACATTTTCTACAGTTCATTCACAGTTTCTCAGACTAAAGTCTTGTTTTCCCTCATGAATGTGGAGGATCAATGTGTGTGAGAGGATCAACACATGATTTGGGGGCCAATAGGGGGCACTGGGGGCCTAATCCACAAGTTTGGGAGCAAGCAGTAGTTCAAGTAGCACACACACACACACACATTGCCTTTCCTTTTTTTTAAAACAAAACTTTGAGCTGATAAACTGAGAAAAGATGGAAAAACTTCACGACTCTTGTGTCATTTGCGAAGATTAATCTGGGGGCAAGGCGGGCGAGATTGGGCAATCAATCTTCGGCGCTCGGTGAGACCGTGGACATGGCTGCCGCTGTCTGAACCATCATCAACGAGTCAGTGATGTCTAATCAGGGCTTGATTGGCACCCTGGGTAGAAACGGCCTGTAAATCAATCAGATGTGAAGTGCTGCCTCAAGGGCTCATTGAGCTTCTCTGTAAGTATAGACGCCGGCATCACGTGCGTTTAACACTGCTCATGTTTCTACATATATAACACTATTTATACATTTTTAAAAAAAGGAAATTTGCTTGTTATTCACCCTATTCAGCAACTTTGAGAAGCCTCCCCCACAAATTATATCTCTACTCTGCGTCTGTGATGTATTTGCTGTAGTGAATTATGATAAAGCACATTGTTGTCACCAATTATCCTGCATAGAGAGACTGACCTGCTCTCCTTCTCTACCTCATGAGCTGCGGTTACCAATGGAAACAGTGCAAGGCTAACATTTACCCTCAACTCCTTTGTGTGATGTATTGCAGTAAAGAAAAAAAAAGATGAACAAAGCACAGTAGCATACTGTGTGTGTGTGTATGTGTGTGAGACACAGAGATGAGGCTCTGCAGAAACTGAACTTTCCCAACTAATGTACTTTGCAAGACTCGGCGGTGACAAAGATAAATTAGCCAAAGAAAGAGCGGGGGACGCTTCAACAGCAACCGACCCTCCGACACCAATTAGCAGATTGATTACGCGCCTGAGAGAAGCGGACGCTTGTCAATCAGCGCCACACAAGGGGAGCGACAGGAAGGAGCTGCCGTGGATGTACCTGGAATGTTAAAGGAACAAGAGGCTGCTCCAGGGAATCTATACAGAGGCACTGATCCATAGGACTGTGTAGCGCTCAACACTAACATACTGAAACACCAAAAGGTGCAAATACCACTATGCCACATGGAAGCCTGAATACCTTCACAGGCTGCAAACTCAAATACCTGTATAACTGGAGGCTCAGAGGCCTGTTGTGATGGCTGGTCATGCTCCCAGCTTCCTGTACCGTATGATCTGAGTGGATCACTACAAACAGTTATTGTGCAAAAGGAGTGTGTGCACGTGTGTGCATGCATAGATTATTTGCACACATGTATATTCTTGTTCTATCCATGCGCCAACACACGCACACACACACACATGCAAGCATATACATCCCCACGTTATCCATCAACTCCCGGGGCTGGGCTGGTGCTGTCCTCTGGATGGTGACAGTCCTGTTCGCCTTCATTTAGCAAGGACACACCAGCAAGGACATAAAGTAAATAAACGCCAGCCGCTAAATTTAGTGCTGCCTGACAGATGCAAAAGCCCAAAGAAGAAGAAGAGAGAGAGTTTGTTTTAACTGAGGAGGAAGAAGAAGAAGACTGCGAGTGCTGCTTGTTTGAGGCGGTTCAAACCAGGTTACCTTTGCCGCGCTGTCAGTAGCAGAAAAATCAAGAAGCTCTGCAGCTCAGTTTGATATACAACTTAACATATGCAAAAAGACACACACAACTGTTAAAGTCCAGACAGCTCAATCCTCTTCAATGGGGCAGTTAAACTTGGAGAAGATAAGGGCACAATTAGATTTGGCTGAAGGAGGAAAGACCATTAGGTCCTGATTCTCTGCCTCCCCCTCAGAATATATGGTCCACAGTCACTCTTAAAAGGATGAGACGATGACATCACCTCCATATTCAGAATACCTACTGCATGAAAGAATGAAAAAAAAAAAAAAAAGGAGAGGAAACAGAAACCAATTTGTTAGATTAAACATTTCTCATGCAGCCACATGATTTAGAAGGTCTGCTGACCGCAGTCGCACAAGGTCTTACCTCCCCTAAGACACAGCATTCTGTCAATCTGGCCCAGCCAGAATTTCTAATTATAGGCTGCAGACGCAAGAAGGTCAAAAGCTTATTAAAAGTCAAGATTAAAATTCCCAATGCATATTATAAGCTACCTCCTCCCCTGACTAGCAATTATTTGCTAACTCATGCCAGTACAGTGAGCAATATTTCTCAGGAGGAACAAGTTACGTGTGAGGTTTATGTGTGTGTCTGTGTGGGGGAGATGATAGTGTTATAAAGTTATAGCTGCTGACAGCGGGTCACACCTTTGTGCTCTCTGATGCTCCTGGTCAGAAAGATTAGAGTATGGGGTCATGAAATTATTTAGCTGTTTTCTTGATGTTCAGTTTGTCTTTTTGTGGTTTGGAGCAAATCATTTTGTCGTAATACATGAGGTGTGCAGTGTTCACTCTGCGCAAGGCAGCAATATGAACAATAATGCAATGTTTGCTGTATGATTTAAGAAAAAAACAGAAATATCTTTAAAAATATCTCGTCTTGATTTGAATTTTAGTGTTTAAATGGGTAAAAACTTTAAATATTAAATATTAATGACCAAAGACAGTTTAAAAGTTATTCAAATGTCAGAATGTGTCAGAATATCATAACTATTTGGATGTGGTTCGACTGACATTGCTGGCGATATCATAACTATTTGGATGTGGTTCGACTGACATTGCTGGCGACGTGACTTTTATTTTGACCTTTTTCTTCAGATTTTCCTAAAAATATATAACAAAACCTTTTTCCCACCCGCTTCAAACCCATGATAGATGCAAAGACAAAAACACAAATATAAAATCTCTAAAACCGAAAACTGAAAGTTTGACCAAAAACACTTTCCGTTCACGTCGGCTCCCATCGCTTCTAGTAAGGTGATTGAGAAAATACATTTAAGGGTGTCTAAGTTAATATATATATATTTTGTACTCGTCTCAGAGGATGTATTTGTAGATATCCTCGGCATAAAGGTTGTTTCACATAACAAAACTTAAAGCAAGAAGCATTTTGATTTAAGGGCCAAAGACCCTTCTCGATACGTTCAAATAAAGATATAGTCGATATAGTTTTGGAAGTGTTTCCTTGCAGCTTGTCTGAAAGTCTAGCCCTGGAGTAGCATGTTTTTGCACCACGGAGGCAGCCTCACAGTGTCAAGCGGGGTCATCACAATAAACATCTTTTTTCTCCTTCTTTCTCAGAGCGACTGCTTTACTCACAGTCTTTAAAGAACAGCCCCAAAAGATGTGCGGACAGACGCCTCAGTGGACCAGCTAAGCTGTTGCTAGCAGACATGGTCTGTTATGAACCAAGGCCGTTTCAGTCAACAGGATCGATCTAACTCGGAAAAAAAAAAAAAAAAAGCCTCACCCACTTCTTCTGTTTTTTTCTCTTCTTCTCTGGAAAGCTTCCAGCGACGTCTAATCACCTCGCTGCTCCGGTATAGATCCGAGTTCACCTTCCATTACGGCGTTACAGAAGCCTGAATCATAATTGAAAAATTAATTACAGAATAATGACATGACACTTGTTTAATCAGCTCACTGCGAGCCAGGCAAATAAACTTACACGTGCACGTGCACACACACTTTCTGTGTGTGTAGATAATGAAAGCTGCAAGGTGAAAAAGCACTTTATCAAATGAATGGCTGAAACACTGCAGACCATAGTTATTATCAGTCCAGGCTGGAGGCTGAGATTCCTGTGAAGACCCGGGATGCAGCTGAGAGTAATCTCTAACTGGATTTAATTGCTAGGTGGAGAACGGGTGCGGGGAGAGAGGGGGGGACGATTGGGGGGGATTGCCATATTTATGAAAGTAAACATGATACCTCGCTTCCATGCTGCCTCCTCACATGTGGTTTCCCAATCTCAGGTCATCTTCCCTGCATCTGCTCCTCATGAAGGCAACTGCTGGGGAATAAAGTATTAATTATGGCTGTGTGGTTGAATGGTGTCTGGGGGTATCAGCGTGGCAGCACATTTTAAGTTTTGCCCTTCATAATTCCTGTATGTTTGAGCTCAGACGCAGGACCGGGCATGTTTACAGTCTGCGTTGATGCATTCAGGGTCTTAAGAAAACCTTGAAGAAAGCCATACATTTGTATTCATGTATTCACAAAACAACAATGACCCTCTCTGTGGCTCCAAAAGGGAATAACACAAGCTATGTGACATCCACACGGTGATCAATTTACTCCGCCAGACAAACATGTTGTTGCTGACCCCCCCTCCTCTTTCTCTCTGATCTTTTGGTTTGGGTGACTGGCACTGCACAACAGACAGACATCATCTCTGAAACATGTATTGGTTGTGCATTGTGATAAAAAAAAAAGGGTCACTTGATATTTCGTGGTTGTCCACATTGCATCTCTATGGCACCTGCAGAGCGCCGGGGAAAAAAACCCTTCAGTTTGGTACATTTCCATTATGGTAATTTTCAGGTCTCGGTTTTTTGTTTTGAATTTCCGGATAGAGCTTATCATCTTCAGACTTAACCATACATTGGATCACCTTGTTTTTAGTTTTAATTTTAAATCTCCTTTTGATGTGTTCTTCCACGGAGGAGAGGTAGCTTAATGCACAGGTATCAGTAGGAATTACAGGAGGGCTCCTGCACACTGTCAGCCACACTTTCTTGTGGCTTACTAAGTAGAGCTGGCTGCTGTCGAAGATGAAGGGCCGCTGTGAAGTTTTACATAGATGATCATGCCTGATTTTTTTATGTTCCCTGCTCCAACCTTTGAACACAGGATGTGTTTCCAAGTAGAGTAATTAACTCGGGGCACAGCCATTTTCATTCACAGTCTGTCAGAAAAGCTTCGACAGAAAGTTACCAAATAGTGAAAATGAAAGATCAATACTTTGCAATATTACATTCCCGGTTGCATTATTCTAAATGTGTGTGTGACTCAGTTGCAGTGATTACTTAAATTGTGTAATGAGATCATCGAAGCAAACTTAATTCCAGCCAAGTTCTAAAACCGTTTTTTGCTTGGCTCATAATTCAGAAATGCCTCGGTTGAACCCGTTGCTCTGCCTTCGCCAAAGAGGAAAGTATATTAAAGATTATAAATTGCAGAAATAATAAATGACAAAGCACTTTTTGCAATGGAGTTAGTCTGAGTGTGAGCCCGTTTGTGTGTGTTTGTATGTGTGTATATGTTTGTTTATGTGTGACATTGATCCCGAGGATCAATTTTTTGTCATTTAATGTCTCCTCTGCCTCATAGCAGTAAAGTGAGATTTGTGTGAGGGCGCCGTGTGGAGTCATAGGCTCCTCTCAGTGTTGGAAGAACTTCTCCGATCTTTTATTTAACTAAAAGCAGTGATGCCAAAAAAAAAAAAAAAAGTCCTGCATTTAAAATCCAACTTAAGTATGATCCACAGAATGTACTTAAAGTATCCAAAAGTAAAAGTAAACTGACACTGCTCAAGGTGGAGATAGTTTTAACCAAGCAGTAACCTCCGAGGCTGTGAAGTGAAGCCAATGCAGAAGTGCCAAAAACTGCAGTTCCTTAAACGTCCACTTGAGGTTGGATACAGAACAAATCAGTCTCCGTAAGTCCCCATGTTAAAATAAACAAGTTTACAGCTTGGTAAGAAAAAAACAGTTTTGGTCTCTATAGCTACTCAGTCTGAATTTTTATATAATTCAGTTTTTTGGGGACTTTCCTCTAATATTTGCTTTTTTACTTCTGGCCTCCAACAACACATATGAATAAATATAAAGTCAGATAAATGTAGTGGAGTAAAAAAGTACAACATTTTCCTCTGAATTGTAGTGGAGTAAGTAAAAAATACAGCACTTCAGTAAACGTACTTCATTACTTTTCAATACTGGCTGCTATATGGTTCGATTCCTGGCTTCTCCTGTCCTCATGTAGAAATGTCTTTGAGTAACTCCACCAGTGAATCTTTATTTCACATTCATTTTAGTTTGTACTTCTAATGCAGAGTAGAAATACACTACTAATATGATTAAACCAACTCTGCAGATGTTTCATAACAAGCCAACAGTTCTAAATCGGTAAGTGTCTGCATACATCTGCTCCATATCTGAGACACTATTAGCTAAAACCTCCTTTAAATATTAAAAATGCTTACTTACTCATAGCTGCATTCACACGCTGATCAGGAGACTTTAGCCGCAAATAGATGTCAGGACAGCTTTTTCTGTGCCTTCACTCAGAGAAATGGACATGCGGCATGAGCGATGTGACAAACCTTTTCATTTTCAAACCCAATCCTTCCACCACTTTTGATCAAAGGCTGCACTCTCGGCACTAAGCGCTTCGCTTAAAAGTAATAAATTTGTCAGGAGGAAAAGCAGACGACATCGCAGTCGGTGTCAGTTTATTAGAGCGTGACAGATGAAGTTATGCCTCTGCTTCCGTGAGCTGTTAAGCGAGCTAAAAACTTTGCATTAGCCTACAGTTTACCTGCTTCTGCAGTTCTCAGTTGTAAATGTGGTTGTCAGTCCCTGACACTGGCAGTATGAATGTAGAAAAAGAAGCAGGCTGGTTAAGCCTAGCATGATAACAGTGGGGGCTTAAACATTTAATGTCAAATTCACAACTTACGAGATAAATAAAGGTGAAGGGAATGGTGATCCAAACAGTTCTTGTGATCCCGCCCAGATCATTTTATGATGTTTATGTATCATAAAAAAGATGTTTTATGGTGGAGTATTTTAAGGTTTAACGGCAGGGCTATATAATTTCCTGATTTCCACTATGTGCTGCAAGATTGGTGCCTGTCTTTCACCTTATACCTTATAGTTTTACCGCACAGTACAGCATCCTGAGTGTTTTTCTTTCTGTATTAAACATGTGTTGCATTCTTTCCCTAACCATAACCAAGAGAGCCTGAACGTAACGCTTCCCTTTGATTCATCACAAACTGTGAAGTCTTGACTCAGCACCGTGAGCTTTACACTCCGGTAAATTGGTTTGTTTTAGCAACTCTCAGGCACAAACGCTGGTATATTTTCATGTACAAGGCCATTCTTGGGTTGCCCCCATCCTTTCTATGCACCTGTGATGGACAGTACTTGTTGCAGTCAAGGGACTTTTATAGTTGTCTGTGCCAGAAATTGCTCAAACTACCATGATTTATAAATGCTTTTAAATCCACATTGACGTGGAGACTGAATCGCTTGGGTTGTTGTGTCATTGGGGTGTTGCTTAAACTTAAATATTGTCGAACTCACAGCTTATACTGCACTTTTATTTTGTTTCGTATCTGTTTTAATGGACTTGTTCTTAGTTTATGCTGCTGGCTGTCTTTATCAGGTCTGCCCTAGATAATAGGTTTTTAATCTCAATGGGATCCTCCCTGGTTAATTAAGGATGTTTTCTTATCACGTTGATAAAAAAAAAAATCTCCTTTTAAATGCACTTGCTGTTGCCCATTAGACATCACTTGTGGGGTCACAGGGTTGCTGTGTAATTTGCAGACTGGTTGGCTGAGCAGGTTCTCCTGCTGCCTTCGCTGTTTCAGCGCCGTGTCAGTGCAGCCCCGAGCATCTCTGCCTCACTGGCAGCCAGAGGTATCAATGATGTAATGCTCATCCAGAAACAAAAACAGATATATGATATTACATCATCGGTACTAAACCTGGGTAGACAGCACACACGCATGTGCATACTGTACACAACCGCGCACACACACACACCCACACACACATTTAGGATAATTAAGCTTTTGCTGCTCAGCCTCCATTGTTGACATTCAGCAGCCTTTCAGAACTTTTGAATGTGGTGCTAATTTGGCAACGACGGTGCCTTTTATCATTTAGCAGATGCTTTTCAATCATGTGTGATGCTGTGGGTGGAAAATGAGTATCTCAGGATAGTCTAGAGGAGTTTGGTAAGTTGGTGGATTTTGGGGGGAAATGAGGAAGCTTTCAATGTGTCTACACTCGGGGTGGGAATGACAAGACCAGGGTGCAGGAAGAAGCAATTATATCCCCTGAAGAGTTGTTTGACAGTTTTATAGTGCAACATCTATTTTCTCTATCCTCCATATCGACATCTGTCTGGGGAAAAGAGTGCCATTAGTTCCTCTAAAACACATCTCAATAATTAATGTTATGCTTTGGAAAATCACTGAATATGGTGGATAGAAATGTTGTAGTTGGGCCATTGTTTTTACACTGGTCTGAAGAAAGTATCAGCCTCTATTTTCATAACACGCTTACGGGGTATTAAACGTTCTCGACGTGTTCTTACACGTTTAAAATGAGGCGCTGACAAACATAAATGCTACTTATGACACGTGTAAATCATTTTAAGTTGCTTTCGGTGCTCAAATGTCAGACTGTTTCTATAATTAGATATCGTAAAGTCTTTTAGAAGAACAAGATTAAGAGGAGGATGATTAATAAATAAACTGGAGGATTTATTAGGGAACATCCACAATTTGTTTCTCTCTATTTTTTTGTCTTCTCGTTTAGAAAATCATGTTTGTACAGCGCACGTTTCTTCTCCTCGTATGTGGACCTGTTTTTCCTTCACGCTTATCTTTTCTGGTGCAGAGCTGCAGACGGAAATGAAGCACCTCAGCGCGGCCATATGCAGTTCGGTTACACAAGTGATAAGAATGAATTTCCAGTTACTGGATCCAGGACAGCAAATATTTGCCTCTCCCTGCTAACGAGCCTGCAATTATAGTACAATTACACTCCATAACGTCCAAGAAATTGCTTCTAACAATATATAGTGACTCACTGTCTGAGTACCATAAAGTTTAAAATATGCTCCCGAGAAGATGGGATTAAAATCAATACCAATTTTCTTACTCAATTAAAAAAATGCATCCACAATGTATCCGCAAAGCATTTTTTATCCTGCCTGTCATGTGCAGATTCCTTTGTTTTTTTTTATTTTTTATTATTATTATATTGAGATCTCAAGTCCATTTAAACCTGAGCGGTGAACTGATAACATTTACAGTAGACACGGGCTGTAAATTCAGTTATGATATCATCAGTGAGTAAGCAGACAGCATTTCCTCGCACTGTTTCAATGGCCTCAGGTCACACACACTCTCCGCCAAGTCGCTTCCTCTCTGCTCCGCTGTCTCTCGCAGTTAAAATACATTTGGGATATAAATCACAATATATCGCATGACTTGTACACTTGTGTAATCTGAGATGTCATTAATTAGCACACCAGGATTCGGGATCGATAAGACATTCCTGCGAGATTTGTCAGAGCCTGCAACGTACAAGATTTCAAACCTGTGAGACAGAATCTGTCCATCAGATGCAAGGACGAGGACGAGGCTACACGTGCGAGTCTTTTCACCATTAGAGGTCCTTCTCTACAAAAACCTATTGCGCTTTTAATGCAAAAAAATATGTGGATGTTGCAAAGAGGTAAATCATAAGCAAGCATGTGAAGCATTCTATTAAATCACCAGTAGATGCCCACAGCACTGAAACTGGATTCATGATGCTCAAGCCAAATTCTGACTGCATTGGCAGCAGTCTGACTCCTGACAGCATGGTCACTGGCTGCTGCAGCATTTTTTCGTCAAAGTTCATCAAGTTGTGTGTCCTGATGTGGCCCTTTTTTCTTTTTTTTTTTCGAGCTGCTGTTGTCCTTTAGAGCTCTCATCAGTTTTATGAGTTTTAATCCAAAGGTCTGCCACTAATTGGATGTTTATTGAACCAAAATTGGCAAATTTAAGTATATATAAAAAATCCTACGACTGCTGGAGCTGACGCGCCCTGCATCAGCAATCATATCGTGTTCAAAGTTGCCTAAATCACACGTCTTGCCCATTCTCACATTTAGTACAATAGAAACTTACTGCTGACTCACTGTCTGCAGGATCAAGCCGTGCATATACAGGAAGACGTACCTAATAAGGTGGTCACAGTGTATAGGAAGAACCTGTCCCGCCGAGTATTTTCCCACACAACGAATTTCATACTGTATTGTTATGACGCAAAAACTTCCTTATATAAATAGGCGTCAATGTATTGCGGCTTTTGTAACCAGTGAGAGTTCTTGTTGCCTCTCACAATTACGTGCGAGTGTCATCACTATTTAGCTGAATACCCTGTAATATTATTTCTTCTCACCGTGAATTAGGGACTACGAAAATTACAGGCTGGAGGTCTGCCTCACAGTTTTATGAACTTTAAGTGCTGATATTGATGGAAGGGTAATGGTAGTCCTCGGCCCTGAGTGTAAATAGTATCTAAGGTTGATTACTCTTTTATCACGTGGGGAAAAAAGGTGGAGGAGCACTTAAAGAAAAAGATAAAAATTTGAGATCCAACACGGAGGGCCACAGACTGAGCGCACCAACACTGGTTTTGTCTCATGTTTTTGATGTTTTCGTCTTTATTGGTTGTTAGTTTTTTGGTTTAAAGAAATCAAAAAAATTTGGTCCGAAAAATCTAAAAAGTCGGCTGCACTGCGGACAAAATTTGATATTACAGTGTAACACAATGTGCTGATAACTGAAGCACTATGTTGTGCTACTTTAGTCATCTACTCCACTACATTAACTTTGCTAATTAAGATTTTACATACAAAACATGTGGCAGGTTTAAAAAACATAATGTATTATTACAGATTATGATATACAGCAGTATATAAAGTAGCTCAAAACAAGTGACACACATTAATGCATCAGTAATACTAATCCAAAAACATAACCTGGGGGGGATTTTAATACATCTTTAATACTTTAATACTTTTATATTTTTATATTTGAATGCAGGGCCCCTGATTGTAATAAAGTATTTTTAAATTATGATTTTGTTTCTGTTACTTTTTATTTTATTTTTTTATATCTCAGGTCAGAGGTTTTTCCCAGAGGGCTCCAAACAAATTCAGGCGTGGCTGAGAGAGAAAAGATATTACATTCTGTTTTACATGATCAAAAAGGAGATCACTTAAAGTTAAACAGACAGTTCAGAGATGCAGCGCTTCTGCAGAAACTAATAAACGCCTTAGGGCAGACCTTTTTTTGATCTATCTGCTGTAGTCTGAAGTATATTAAGGCTATCTTGGCTCAATTGCTGAGCTTCTACGGGGATCAAGAAACATAATCATCATCTCACAGGCACCCAGGATGTCAGTAAAACTAAGCAAGTGAGGCACCTTTGTCAGAGGGGGAGGCCCACAGGCTCAAACTGTCTTAGAGTGATGTAATCATACATGTTGCTATTGTCTCTAATGATCCGTGACTTAATGTTACAGTGTTTAATACGGCTGAGGTGAAGTCATAGTAGAAAATAGCGTTTTATGTTTATTTATGTTGGTGTGATTTCTAGCTCTGCCCTCTCTGAAGTGTTGTTAAATGTTTTATTATGTAAGTGATGTATTATGTGTAATTTATATATTTTATGTATATGACACTTAACAGAACCACAAATTACAAAGTGATTTACAAGAGATGAATAAAGATGACGCATACATGTTACATGAATGAATTTCACATTTAAACCAACAAATACATACGTGTGGACATATTTTGAATAATCTTATTAAAAATAGGCTCATATGTAATGCACAAATTAAGTTTCTAACTATAACTAATTTTGTTAGAATCTTCATCTTGGTCCATTTTAACATTCTGCAAAGGTACTGCACAGATTAATAAATAAATATGGGCTTATTTTGGCACATTTACATCTTAATTGAATGTTGAATTATCATTGCTGTGAAAATTGAATGTGTCAGACTATATTCTGCAAGACCCTTCATCTTTGTAGGTAATATCGCGGCTGCAGATTGGAACATTTACATTTTAATGACTGTTTATTAAAGTGTGAAAATAAAATGAAATATCCCAAAAAAAGAAAAATATTTTTATGTGAGTCTAAAGACAACAAACAACCAACAAGTCTGACTCCCAGGCTGCTGCTGTGGTGTGTTGTATCTCTAGAGTACTGCTCAGCTGAATATGTGATCTTAAGATCTGGCAGTGGTCCACGATCTGTTCAGCATCGCTCCACAGCTGAGGACTCACCGTCACACAAAAGCAGAAGTTGTTCTCCTTTGCTACATCCCCAATCAATCTGCCTGGCAGCTCCTCTGTTCACGGTTAAGCAGCTGTTAAATTATTTTGGTTAATTCATATCTGAAGGCTCTCATTACGCAGAACTCCCTTAAAAAGCTCTCTTGACACCCATGTCGAAGGGTTAAGATTTTTGATTCTCATCAGTGAGTCGTGGCCCCCCACCTCCTCCTCCTCCTCCTCCTCCTCCTCCTCCTCCAACCTCCCTCTTGCATTTGGCCTCCTCTCTCTGGGAAGCTGAACATATAGCTGATATCTTTCAATCAAGAGCTCTCCTGTCCTTGCAATCACAGTGTCATTGTTCGTCTCATGTTGTGGAAAGCTCTTTTGACAGAGCGCTGTGATGAATCACCTGGCTAAGGCTTTTGGAAAAGAAGCCTTCAGATCCCATCGCCCTCTTTTTCATAGAGTTGGGAAAAAAAACAACATTCAATTCATTTCTCCTGCTCTTTCATGTCTCCTGCCGCTTTTTTCGTGTCGTACACACAGTGTTTTAAAAGTTATTCACTGCAAACCCTCCTCTTTTCTTCTCGCTGGGCTTCGCAAAGCAAATATCTGGCGGGTTTAGTTCATAAAGGAAGCGCTTTTACTTGCTTAAGGTGCTGACGGCAAGGCACACTCTGTTATGTTGGAGGCTTAGAAAAACAAAACTTCGCAGGGTAAGTCTCAGCCGCCAAATTAAGTGGCAGAGGCTTCTAATTCTTCCCCGCTCACCCTGTGGAAAAACGAATCCCCTCACTCTTTTGTCCGGTAAGCTGTAGCAATGTAGAAAAACTTGTGCCCTTTTTCAAGTTTGTCATGAAATTCTGCTGGTTTTTTTCCTCTTATATCAACTCCTAAAAGTGAAAAGAGGGACAAATATAAACTTGCAGGAGCAGCATGTGCGCACATGATCGGGTCCGGGGTGAGTGTTTTTCAAAAGGCTGAACACATCATAGAAGAAACCGACTGTGGGAGAAGTGCAAATGACACTCCCTCAAACCAGGCAAAGAGAGTGATTTAGAGCACCTGTGATTTTCACTACACTGCAGCACAATGTGCTTTCAAAGCCCGTCAATGATCGCTTACTCGCTGCAATAGGCTGATTATGAATGCTGTTACAGTATATATCAGTATTTAAATCAGGACAAGCGGACGGATTAGCACTTTCCTGTGATTAGAAAGCATCTTGTTAGGTTTGTTACCTGTGTCAGAGGGGTTGGGTAAAGGTGAGGGATGTGTTGCATTGCAGGCCAAAGGAAATTTATAGATCCAGACGTTTTTGTACCTGCCAGCTGTGCAGAAATCACTCCGCCCAATCCTCCAAATGCAGACATAACAAGCTTCCTGAGTGATGGGATACGAACTGTTGGACTGGCCTCCAAAAGCTTAACCTTAACCAAACACTGCGAACTTCAATGACACAACAGATCAAACCATATAAATACTGATATATTTATACATTGAGAAATTCCTGACCACACCAAACGCCAGAGTGATCTGCCAAACACCTCAGGGCATAGTTTTTTATACGCTACCGAGCAATTAAAACACCTTATTGAAGCCGTATACAATGCAGGGAAATTATAATGTATTCTTGATTAATGTTGTTTTTGAGTGAGTTTAAGTACCCCGGCTTGAAACTATCGCATACACAATACAAAAACTAGATATTAAACAAAATGTCAGTTCGTGAGAGTTTAAAGGTCGGATGTTTTCTTAAGACCACGTTTAAAAACACTACTTTCAAAAGTGTTTTCAAAGACTCTCTTCCTATTTCTTGCAGCCTGAAATGTCTTGAATACAGGGCATGTTTCAACATTTCAACAAGGGCCACTGTTATTTTGTCACGATTATTTTTTAAGTTCTTTCATGGCAATATTGAATGAAGCAATCTGTACAATCAAGGCACAGAAGCTTCAGCAATGTGAAGTTCGGAGACCTGGACAAACCCTTTGCTGTCTGCAGCGGGGAGGCCTGACACCTGGGCAAACACTGCAGCCCAATGATCTGTCATCAGCTATGGAAACCAGCACCAACCTGGTCGCTTTTGTCAGCGCACAAAAGAAAATGCCTCAAATTAATTTAGCACTCGGCATTCATCTTCTGTTGAAGCTTAAGACCTCATCTAAGCTTGCGAAACAGCAAGGGGCTCATGGGGCTTCATGTAAGAATTTTGGCTCATAGGTGAAGCCAAACGCTGTTAAGACGTGACATGTTGACTGTTTCGTGAAGTATGTGTATCCTGTTAATTCAGACAGTTGGTAATACCTGGGATCTACGAAGCCCTCAGATGTACTTCTGTGTGTACCCTCCTTCTCTGATCTCTTTTACTCAGCCTTTCCTCCACAATACCAGACCTCTTGAGGACATACAAGATAATTGTCCCTCAGCCTCCTCTCTCCCACAGACAACTTCAAACAGAGCATTGCCAATTCGAGATTATGTTGAGTATCGCAGTAAGACCCTCGCTGATGACATGTTGAAGTTTTGTGGTGGACATCCCAGTGACGCATTGCTCAGACGTGAAGTAAATATTCGTACCGTCTGGAATGCAAATGAGTAAGATTGTTTGACTTTTGGATGTGGTCCTGTGTCATAGCTGATCGTTTTTCAATATAATTGCGTGTCACAACGAATTCAGTGGTTGATTCACCCAATTTCCAAAAACCAAACATTTTCCATTGAGGGTGCAGTCCTCCAAAATCCAACTTTTTTATATCATAACCTCATTTATTTTTCAGCAGAGGGGATTCATGAAATGGACCATAGCAATAACCATTTAGCAGACTGAATGTATCAATGTCAATTATAAAATTCTAGCTTGGTGCACAGAAGGTGCTCTATGTCCCTTCAGGATTTTTTTTGGGAACGTCATCGGAGCAAAACAGAATTAAAGTTCAATCAAGAGAGAGACAAGCGAATGAAGTTGAAAGATGAATGTTTATTCCAACAAACGATATTTGATGATTAAGTCTTGAGCAGCAATGAGATAGAGAGAGATAGTGACGGGCGAGGAAATTGTTGTAAGCATGCATGAGAGGAGTGAATGGCAAGGTGGAAAAAGACATTGACTGTAGGCTTCCTGACTGAACTATGGCAGAGAAACTGTATATCAGTAACTTACGACTGCAAATATGTTTCAAGAGAGATGCCTTAACTAAACTAAAGTGCTTTGTTACCAAAAAAATGTGCAACATAAAATGTATTAGGCAAAAAGGTGCCAAGAATTTCCATCGCAACAGTGTGTTTAGATAAGGTCACATGACCTAAATTATTTTGTACCTTTGTTAGATTTGATGATTAAACATTTCCTGGAGTCAAATAGAGTCAAATTCATTTTCTGAACTCACAGCTGGAGAAATAATTCCTATGAAAAGTGTCAAGTTTGTATTTGGTGGATTATCCAGAATAGCAGGGACACTTTCTCCTGGAAACAGATGTTGGTGATGATTTTTTTAAAATCCTATTTGTCAATACTGTGAGAACCACAAATTCCAGGTAGAAATCTCAGAGCCTGATATCTCAAAACCTCTGCAAATAAAGCCAAAACTATTTGCATGGCTAGATATCGCCAGGGGTGTTAAAATAAGGTTTGTTTTTTTTGTAATTTAGTTGAACTGACCCTTCAAATTTATAAACAATGTCACAGTATCAATTATCATGTGACGCATTCACTATACCCCGTGCTTTAGCTGCACATTAACTGCAGCCATGAATACATAGGTTTATTGCAGGTATGACTGCTATAGATTGCCACAAAGCATCGCACAAAAGGAGTAACCTGAGTGCCATTTCCATGGTAACACCATGTGGCTTGGCTGCAATCAGTGCAGCATAGCTACGGCTGTCACACAAAGCCATTCAGACAGTCAAATGACGAGAGACCTTGAGAGTAAGACGGAAGGAGAGCCAGTGTGACAAGGCCTTTTCTTCTGAGCGGTGCATTATAAGGCACACTGCTCAGACTTGATCACACACCAGAGGAACTCATCTTAAGCTCTTTAAACTAGCCAGTAATCCACCAATATGTGCAATGTGACATGAATCTTTTGGCTGGAAAGGAGGGCATGCTACTGCATCGCATTCAGGTCACCTAATTCCTTGTCAGTATTATCCATCCCACATCCATGTTATTATTCTTAACAATACTTGCTTTCAGATCAAGCACTTAAAAGGGAGTTAGTGTATCATCTGGATTTACTTGAATGGCAGGAGAATTTGGCAAACACATCAACATGCAATGCCAGATATAACGGCAAAAATATTTTTGCCATGACATATTTGCTTTAATCTCGTCGTCCGTTGCATCACATACTGCGGCGACTGAACTTAAAGATTACACGTGAAGTCAGAAGCGTCAGCCAGTGATTCACGGCCGCTTAATCTTTGCTGAAGAACGAGGCTGCTTTAATGTGATGTACCTTGTAGTTTGTATCTGAATGCACTGATATAGGGTGGATCCACAGCGTGGCATGTTTGGAGACAGGAAATATCTGAGTATTAAACTCCATCTGCACAAAATAATTTAGGAATACCTGTTCTTTTACCCGTTCAACATGTAGAATTTGTCGTAGGAAAAAAAACATTAAAATCTGTGTTTCAATCTTCTTGGAGGAAGTGATAAAGTGTTCACATTATAGTTCACTTTGATTAAAACACAGAGGTTGTCAGTAAGTATGCACATCTGTCTGAAAAATCATAAGAAACCCAGAAAAATTGTGTGCAAGTGTTGATTCTCAGTTGGATAGGCAGCACTAGCAGCCATTTTCAAACTCCCAGAAGTCATTTGACTATTTCAAAACAGCTTTACACTATAAACGTTATATAAATACATTATTTTTTAGAAAAGATTAAGACTAAGATTGACAAATGCCTGCACAGAAAAAAAGAAAAAGAAGTAGGTAAAAATAAATAAATACTGATATTACAACACAGACACAAAGAGCACCAAAGCATCTAAACTGTATTTATTCATTTTAATAGTATTGCACTAGCTACAATATAGCAGCCATCTTGCTGTTAAATTTAATTTGTAAAACTCTCTGATAAAAGGCTCAAAACCTATTAACGTGAAACTCATTGAGTATTTTATAATTCAGTCCGTAGTTTACAAATCCTTCACAGGTTTCCTTCGATGTAGCCAGAGGATGAACAATATACTTTGTCAGCCCACCAGTCTCATGGCTGGCTTCCCTGCAGGTTTCTTTTCAGCGACAGGTTAGCCACCAGGGCAGATTAAGCCTTCTCCCCTCCCCAATCATCCAGTAATACCAGCAGGCTGTATAAAGCCCATGTTGGGTTTTGCCTGTTGAATGGTGGCTTATGGCAGCTAAAGACCTCTAGAGGGGGAATCCTGAGGGGATTACTCCCACGTTCTCCATGAAGTGGGAAATCAAAACAGTCTTGAGCGTCTGGGGATGATCTCAAACATCCAGCATTCCCCCACATGCACGCACGCACACACTCGAACCTACCACACACACACACACACACATCTACGCTCATTTGCAAACATGCACAATTACACAGTCGCACAAACACACGCACACGTAAACTTTAGGCATAATGGACACTCCCATCCCTCTTACCCATTGACACCCAGGGTTTTTTTGATACCCAAGCATAGACATCTAACAAGGGCCAACTCCACTCTGAGAGGATTAGTGTAAGTCGGACTGATAATGAAATCATGGGCTGAGTAGCTCTTGGGAGGATTTTATACAAAAGAGGCCAGAATTACTTTGTCTTTTCTTTTTCAAATCCTTTATTCTCGACGGTGAGAACATTAAGAACAGTATGAATTCTGCAACGCATGTCACCCTGTGGCCCCCCGTCCCTCTGTGCGGGGAACCCAAACATTTCCACCGTCCATAAAGAAACTGCTTAGCCTGCTCTCATCATCAGCGGAACACATCGTCATGGCATTAATCTGCTGTAAGGCCTGCATCCTCTTTCACCGCAAGAATTTCAACTGGGATTACACAGACGATCAGTGTTCGCTCGCATAAATAGATCATTGCACAAACTAGCTACAAAAAGTGGGCTGTGCTATGGTGAATAGTCAAGTGTCATCATGAATTTCTAAATTATCATAGAAACCCAATAATCCACTCTGCATTTCATGCTCAGTTCTTCAGCAGAGTTACCACTCAGCAGCTTTATTAATTTTAGAGGCTCGTATGTAGTATTACGTCTTGTATGACCTGTATGAGGTTACACATTTATTATCGGAATTATCATCTTGTGTACTAGCTAATTTTAGTTGAATCAAAATAGATTTTTAAATTGTTGATGAAATACTCAAAAACAGGATAAGCTGTATAAAACAGGATAAAGAACATAACTTATATCACATATAGATCATTATTACTGTATAGTGAATAAAAGGATATTGCCACATTGTTGTGAAATACAAAACTAGAAAGATATAAAATGGTTTAACCTGGCATTGGAAATATTTCAGCTTGATTCACTTCACTGCTCCTGACTCCACTTAAATGTTTTCCCGTGTGTAGTACATCCTATAGTGATTATGTCATTTTACAGTAAGTAAAGCCTAACACAGCTACTCATAACAAAGTCAGATACGATGTTGTTGATGTTGTTCAAATTAGATGAATCTCACAGAAATAAGATCATTCAGAAACTACACTTATACTTTTAATCTTGTTTTTCCTTTGAACACTGTCTGTACATGACCTTGGCCTTTGTTTCTACTTGCACTGATTTGAACAACAAGGAGAGTTTATTCTAAAAAAAACTGAAGAGTTGTGAGCCTTTATGTTGTTGTTATGTTATGTTATGTTATGTTATGTTATGTTATGTTATGTTATGTTATGTTATGTTATGTTATGTTATGTTATGTTATGTTATAAAGACATAATAACAATGTTATATTCTCTGTCTTGTATCTTATGTCATGTATATTATGTCATATCATGTTATTTCATGATACTCATGTCATGGAATGTCGCATTACGCCAAGTCATGCAGCGCCATGTGATATGATGTCATGTCAACTTATGTCATGTCATGGAAGTCATGTCAACGTCACGTCACTATGTCATGTTATGAAATGTCTTATCACTTCATGTAATGACTTGGGGTGTTATGTCACATTGTCATGTCAGAGCGTCATTGCGTCATATCACATTATGTCACAACATGGAAAGTCTTATCACTTAATGTCATGTCATATTATATCATGATATGTCATACCGTACAATGTTATGTTATTCATAATTTGATGTCATGTCACATTTTTATGTTGCTACGTCACAGTACATTATATGATTATGTTATATATATATTATGTCATATGTCATGTTATGTCATGTTATGTTATGTTGTCATACACTTTCACTGTTTGATGATGTTTTCCACAGAATTAGAAAAACATGTTTATGCAGACGCTTCATTAGAAGCCAAACTTCATGCAGTGAAATGCCATTCAAGGACCTGTCCACCCACACCATCACATCATCAAAGGAGGATTTTCAGTGTTAGGAAGTTATCTTTTAGTATTTACAATTGGAGTGAGTCATGCACAAACGCCCTCTCAATTCGCTTTGAGGCAACACAACCATAAACAGCTGTTACTCGTGAAAAGAAGGTTACATTTTTGTTTGGCAAACACTGTGAGACATTTGTCAAAGACGTGGGCTTCTTTAGATCTGGTCAAAAGAATAAAGATTTCTCGACTTGAAGTGTCGAGTCACAATCCCAGTGAAACTGACCTGTAGCTTATGCACAAAAAGCTTGGGGAGAAATGTAGGTCAAAAGCTAATTATGTGGTCGGGCAAGTGGGGCTTATATCAAGATATTTCACAAGGACTACCACAGATCTGCCTGCACATACTTGCTCAAGACACGTACCATGTGATCAGTTAGTCTATTATTTGTTTGGGTGCGGGATACAGTAACACCTTCACCTCGTGAACTTTAATGGTCTTCAAAAGCCTAAATGTCAGTGCAAGCTGTCACAATACTTTTGTTGACTTAAATCAAAGAAAGAATACAACAACGACGATCATATTTGTCAAACCCATCCCTCTTGGAGGGTCTCACAGAAGAGCAGTAATTTAGGGATCAGGGAGGGTGAGCCACCTGTTGAAAGACAGAGGGTAAAAGGTACAAGACTTCCCAGCATGCCTCTGTTCAGAGCCAGGAAGTACAGTTTCAGGACTTAGCGTTGCATTCCTCAAGTTGCCTCGACTGTGATCTCACAGGAATGCTGCTCTGAAAGTGTGTGAGATTAATATTTAACACAGCATTGGTTGAAATGCTGAACAGTTGCCTGTGGTTTGTATGGCTGTGTTTTCTTAAGAGCTCTGCTGCCACTGTTATCAGGTTCTTGTTCATAACAAGGTATTTATGGGTTGGGTCAAGTGATTGATGCACAGGTGGGTGTGTTGTTGTTGTCTCGCAGTATTTGCTGACTTTTAAGGACACAGGTGATATTTTGCACTGTGTAATCGCTGCATTTATCTGCAGTCTAAGTAGTCATGATAGAAAACAAATGGACATTGCAAATACATTATTAGTATTATCATTATGACCCCACAATTTTGCAGTTATCCTAAAATACAACCTGAGCACGTGCACAACAAATGATACATCATGCAGTTTATCACTTATATTCAGCTCTGTGAACATGCTAGTGAATCAATCAATATAAAATATTTTCTAATAATTGTAACTCATTTAATTTTAACAAAACAATTCAAGAAGGAACCAAATGTCTTCGATTAAGACAGTTAATAATAGAGTTGTTATATGCAGTTCAGTGCCATTTGGGAAAGAAGCTGCAGTCTAAACGATAAAATCTTAATAATATTTTTGCATTTTTTTTCTCCAGGGAAAGTTGAATGAGCATGCTGATTTCAATAAACACACATTTATATATAGAAGCAGCCAATTCTATATTATTTAAAAGTGTTTGTCTGCCTGAAATCAATCAATCAGTTACTCCTGCACACGCCCAACATTGTCCGTTCTATCGCCCGTCTCCTGTTCAGAGACTGTTCAAGACATCCACCACAAAGGTAGCCTACCGTTTACTTAAATCAGGATCAACCTGGGCCCTTGTCAGATCCACATATTGCTATAGCAACACCAGCTTGGCCATTGAGATATGAACAATGTGACGGGGCAAATGGAGCAGGCTGGAGACTGGAGACGCAGGGAGAGATGGGAAACTTCAGCTATAATGAAGATATATGATGTGTCACCTTCAGTTCTGTTGTAGATCATTCAGGATGTCATTGTTTGGTCCTCTTCAAAGTTACGGTCTCTGCATTCATATTGAACGATGTAGGTATGATAGATTGTCACTAAATTACACCAGGAGAATATTTAGCTGATGCATAATAGCAATTAATTGTGCCTAATAATATGCAAACAGGTCAGATTAGATGATATTAATTATAGTATAACCGCACAGGTTATTTTTTCTTTAATAACCTGCGATAAACATCGCTTTTTAGTAAACCAGGGTTTGCAGGATTGACTTTGGTGTGACAGGTGTGACGTCTTTCCTCTTCATCTCTTTGTGTAGATTATTTTGGCTCTTAATCACAGACGGTATCATTACATGCCGTGCTTGATTTCTGTTCAATATTTATGAGTAACAAAACACATCTTCGACAGGAAGCAGTATTAGCAGCACAATACAATTAGAATACAGTCACCCCGCTGTTAGTAGTGTTCATTATAATTTCATGTAACTCTAGATACAAAAACTTAATGTGACGAAACTATACACGTTAGATTTAACTTGGAAAAAGAAGGAAGGAACCCAAAAAGTAGCTTGTAGGTAAAGAATGTGGAGGGTCTCAAGAAATAGAAAAAAACTGTTGGTCAAACATAACTCCCTCAGAGCGATCATTGCACTGATTGGGTGACAAAGATGAAAAAGGCCTTTTCAATAACTCAGACTAATGTTGTGCCTTTGCTCAGACCGGCTGTTGCCCTGGGTGCGTGTGAAATGCTTGGCGTGGACAAAGTAAACCACGGCCGGTGCCCATGCTCCATTGTCCTCAAAGCCTCCTAAAGAGGTCTCTTCACAGGTCCAGCAAACACACTCTCCAGACTCTTGGCATATCTCTGAAGATCCTCCTTTTGTGTGAGGAAACACATTACTCTCTCAAGGAGAGGAACAGGGGAAACAAGGCAGCACTAGTGAAAAGGCTTAAGTATCTCACCCCCCACCCCAGACCGCCTCTTCTCCTTGCCAGATGATAATTGGGACTGAAACACTTTTTTTTGGTCCAAGCCTAATTCAGTGAGTAAATTGCAACATGGGAAAAACATGAATGGGGCCCAGGCTGTGTGGTGACTCAGCCACAGAGACGCTAAGAGTCGCTCTTTGTGGTCGTCTACAAAAGGGAAATGTTCTGTTAATCAGCATTGTTATATAAGTAAGTGTGCTTTCCCTTCAAAACTATGTGACTGAATGCTCCTCCTGAGGCGGTGAATGAAAAATATTGATAGTGAGAGATGAGCGCGAGCACTGCAGGTATCATATGAGCAGAATGTTGGGAAAGTAAACTCACTAGTTGTAACATCTGTCTGTTCGGTTCCATTCGGTAGAAAGTAAACAGAAACTTGAGCGCGTAGTAGTAACTGCATCCAACAGTCATGACTCACGAGCACTTTTAATTCTTTGCACTTGGCATGGAAAACAAGCCACAATGCTGACCTGACCAAAAAAAGCAGATTAATGGTATGCAAAAAATGCGAGAGCATCAGCAACCGTACATGAATGTTTACTTTACTGACACACAGAGCAGGTCGACGAACTACAGGATGGGAGAGAACAAAATAATTTACAAAGCAGCTGCACAAGTAGTTCATACTGACATGGATGCCAAGTTGCAGTATTAATTTTAGCAGAGGTTTGACTTTTAATACGCGTATTTTCGTATAAGTAGTAAGAGTAACATTTTTATGATTCCCAACTAGGCCAAATCACAGGTGCACAGGTCACATAAAGACACACACACAAAGAGCACAAACCATGGAGAAAAAAGTCATATTACTGTTTATTCGTATTGTTTCCAATCACCTTAAAATATCTCTGGAGAGTTCACATGATTAAGAATCAATAGAGATATCAGTTCTTTGCTCAGGAAACCTCAAAAGTCCCAACAGTTTATAATATTCAGATGGTCCAAGATGATTTCTCCCCAAACATGCTATAAAAACAAATCTAAGCGTTGTCTTATTGATCAGGATAACATCTAATGCCTTTAATGTAGCCTCAAACATCAGTGAAAACCTTTACGGAAAGTTTTGGCAGACATTCTTCTTTGAAGACTTTCTTTATCTTCAAATGAAAAGTTTCAGAAGACCACATTAAAAACAATAGTAATATACAGTAATTGCTAATTTAAGGCATGACAAATCCCAAGAACAACTCCGGGAACGGCAAATCTGGCAAAGAGGAGCGTTGTCTTTCTGTTCAAACTCATGAATTTGTTTGCGTATGATGCGTTTGAATAGTCACGTATAGAATGGGGTGTGTGTGTGTATAGTGTGCCACTATAAAATGAAGCGAAAAGCATATATTATGCAGAGGAAATTATGAATGAAGCAGCCTCCCTACAGTAGCTAAAACCTTGGGCAGGTCCCGTTTATACCAGGAAACAGGTTGAAAATAAGAACAAGAATATACAAAAGTATAGCTTCAGGCAATCTCAAGTGATAATTTTCCAAATTGCTAGTCTCCTCTTTCTACTGTCTCACCATACAAGTTCAAATCCCTCACTCAGACAGACGACTCTCTCATTACAGCTTTCTCTCCATACATATGATGTGAACAGGTAAACAGTAGTACAGTAACGAGCTGAACGTGCGTCACAACTAAGCGTCGCTGCGCTATGTAATAATATTACAAGAGAGGTGGCGGCTTGAAGTGGAGTTTGTTTGGACAGTAATATAGGGAGGGTGTGCATGAAACGTCACTTCAAATCAGCAATTCAGTCAAACTAAAATATACATTCTGATAAGATTGCTTAATTTTGTGTTTATGTTTATAACTTTTACGTACGTAATGTTCCTGCTGCTCCGATGCAAAGATCCTGGGAATGTGCTCTGTGTTTCCTGGTGTATTCTGTATATGCACCACCCGAAATGGGTAGCAAACCGCGGGACATAAAGGATGATAATCTCCTTGGAATTCCACTGCATTTTCTTATAGAGACTAGGGGAGTGATGGACAGTGGGGTTGAAAGGTCAACGGGACCAGTTTGCTGAGGCCCATCTGTCGGCTCCTGCTCTGTTTACGCACCATCTCAGGAGTGAAAGGCGAGCGTCTCAAGAGCTATCCTGTTCTCATAACACCACAGCGCTTCATATTGGTGGAGGAGACACAGAAAGGAGCTTGTGGTGGTCTGCGCCCAGCTACTAGCCAGTGTCCCCCCCCCCCTCCTATTCATCATCTGCTCGTCCGACAAGACCTGCAGACAAAACCTAATAAGCGACAGAAAAGGCTTCGACTCGAGAGGGCCTTCACTTTAGAGATTCGCTGCCTTTCAGCTTTGATGCTGCAGATTTCAAGAGGATTTCAGCAGGAGGAGGCTAGAAATACATAAAAGTTATTTTGAGCCAAATCATGTCAAAACACGGCGTATTTATAGTAACAGATTTGACACGTCTACAGAGACATGACAGAGATAAAAATAATGAAACGATTAAACAACAGACAGTTCAGCACAAATGCCAAGAAACAGGGTGTTTGTGCCTGTCTGCACGTACGTTATAATTACAAATATCACCTACAAAGTGGGATTAACACTCAAATATAATGTGGTCGTTGCAATTAGAGAGCAGGCTTCCCATTAGCTTCATATCAGCTTGTTTATCGGTCTGTTTTCTTTGCACCATATCAAAGTAAAACTGTGTTCATACTCCAGCGAAAACGAACGAAAAACGATTTCATCCCCATGAAATGACACATTCACACCTGGAGGCTTGCCGGGGTCTGAAATACTCTAAGTGAGTGCTTCATACCTGCCATTTTGACTCGACAGTGAGTCGTTTCATTCACAAAATCTATGATTATACGTTTTAATAACACCGTGCCACTGGATGAGAGAAAGGATGGCTGACTGAATATCAGATGGTGATATATACAAAATGAGATGGTTATCCCAGCCATTTGAAACTATGATACTGTATTTAGAGTGCATTTTGCCTTAACTTGTAAAAATTACAGCCCTGGCTATATATTTAAGATGAGCTGACTACAGTCGGAAGGCAATATATGAACAGCCCATGACCACATTAAACAGCACTTTAATATTTGACTTCAAAGTGGCAGAGTAAGAGCACCAGGAGCAACCACCGACAGCAAAAACAATAATTTCATACATCATTATAAATATTAGTTCAAATTCTAATCTTTTCAGTGGGATTTTATTATGTTTACTTTGTGTAATGAGAGGTTTGGATGATGAATGTGCTATTTCTCAAAACAGTGAAGATAAAAATAAATAAATCTTCATATTTTCATACAGAGGACACAGCTCAAGTTTTATTTTGCCTTCATTTAAATACAGAAGAGTCCACAGTCTTAACATAAATAACATAAAAAGATCAATAGCACTCCTATAATTGTCCGTTCAAAGGCTACAGCCAGCTGCCAATTAGCTTAGCTTAGCATACAGACTGGAAACAGAGGGGAACGGCTAGCCTTGCTCTGTCCTACCAGCACTTCTAAAGCTCTCTAATTAAAAGTTATATCTCGTTTAATGTTTAAAATCCAAAGTTGTGTTTTTTAGAGGGGGGGCGGCGGGAAGGTTATGTGAGGTTGCCAGGCACCATGACAACACCTGGACTTCAGATATACTGATTAAACAAACAAGATATGACATGTTAATCAGTGAGTTTTGATGGTAGACTTTTTATTTAAAGTTTGGACAGAGTGAGGCTAGATCTTTCTCCCTGTTCTTAGTCTTTATGCTAAGCTATCAAACTGTCTATTTTTTAAAGTTTAAAAAACCTAAAACACCTGAGTTTTAAGTTGTAAGAGTATCAAAGAAGACTATAAACTTCAAATATTTGCAGTTTTTTGTCATTGTGTTGTTACTTATCTGTAAAACGGGCTGTACACTAACTACACCACAAGTTTACAATATTACTTTTTAATATGAAAGAGGGTGTAATTACAAAACAGCCCTGTGAGCTATGTTCATTACGTTAATCACAGGAGATTAAGCTGAGGTAACACTTCAGTGGCATGAACCCTCCAAAGAGGAAACAATGAGGCTAAATCTTTAGAGATAACTTCACTTTGTGTTAGAGTTGTGTAAACTGGGGAAATTCCTATTGTTGGCAGATGTACCAGCAGGCCTAGAAAAGTCCTTTAGGCATCTACCGTGCAAGTCTTGGCTACAAGAGACACAGCCTGAGGAGATCAGACAAAATATTCAAACCCCAAATACAAAAAAAAAGTCATCACACAGGTGAGCGAACAAACACAAATTGTCTTGTCAACTCATGAGGTTCAGTCACGTGAAACAAAAATGCACAATTATGTCACCTTAATTTTATACCATTCAGTTAATATCTAGTATGAAATAATGATGTGACAAATAGGAACATCAAAGTTCTTGTGAAACATTTAGACTTGCTTTGTGAAGGCAGATCTGAGCATGCCCAGTCAAGCCCGCTTCAACATTTAATAAATCTTACATTGAAGGAGGAAAACCCTTAACAGATTGATTAACTGCTGACAGCTTTATGACAAAATTACTATTGTTGCACTCGGAGCACTCATCATTAGTTAAATCAATGGTAAGGCATGATCATTTATACTATACCGCACTTCTAGTGTCTCTTTCAGCCCTTTCATTTGGTCCAAGTCTATCACCAGTCCCCAGCAGTACAACACACAGACTCTCCTAATAGCCAGTAGTTATGACAGTAGCTGTCATGTGACACCTAATAGCCTTAATATGTACTTTATATCTCAGCAAATGAAATTCGTAAAAGGGGTATCATTATAGAGGATGTTTTTAAACATGCAAATGTTTTTACTTTAGATAACGAAACCGGGATTAAATGTTGCGGCTTATTCTGTTGTTTGTGTTTCATTTAGCTGAAGCCCGAATTAGCCAAACTGAGAACCGGCACTTAACAGTGACTGTTATGAAGGTACCGCAAATGCTAGCTAGCTTACCGGATAACCTTTGATGCATTTGAAAAAATGACTCATCATCACACACGTCGTGATTTAGCTTACTCATGGTAAATTTGTCATACATTTGTTTTTTAAATGAAACACAGAAATTTACAATTAAAAATGTGAAACGCATCTGTTTTCTTAGTTTGTGGTTAAAAGGTCCATGAAATACATTTTAATACATTGCATACATTTCCTCTTCTGGAGGAAGTTACTTTTTTTACATATTATTTGGGGCTTTTCAAACTTTTATTTGACACAGACAGCTGAACAGTGACAGGAAATCGAGGATTGAGAGAGGGGGACAACACACAGCAACGGGCCCCAGCATGGAGTCGAACCCTGGGCCCAGGGCCGGTCTTAGCTATGGGCAATGTGGGCGGCCGCCCAGGGCGCAGTCTCCGTGGGGGGCGCACGAGCCCCCAAAAAAGTAAAAAACCTCGCGAATTTGTCGGTACCGCTTATTAAGTTAGCGGAGCGGGCGCCCCGGGAGCGGGGTATTGGCAAGGCAGAGGGGGGCGCACGGCGCATCCAGGGGTGCACAGGCGGCCGCGAGGGCGCACGAGAAAATGTTCGCCTCGGGGGGGTGTTCGCCCAGGGCGCAAATGTGGCCAGGACCGGCGCTGCCTGGGCCGCTGCAGCCATCGCACGTGGGGCACAACCGGTGCCCAGTTGTGACAAATATTACTTATTCCTCTTATGTTACTTCATGAAAAAGTAATTATATTACTTTATAAATTACTCTTAAGCAATACTTGCTACATTGCCAGAGTACTGCATGCATATCTGGCTCTTTCGATGCCTCACTGTGTTCACCAGCTCGCTGCTATCCTTGTCTATTGTTTGTTGCTGTGCAGCCAGCTTACAATGGGTTTATCAGAGCTTTTTTTTCACTGAAAACAGCTGCCTTACGCAGCCGGAAATAGGGTTCAGGAAAGCAGCAGACTGAACCATAACAGTTAAGTTGTGGGCTGTAAAACCAAAACAATGAGCTAAAGGGGGGGATTGCAAGGTCTGGTGATAATTCTCTGTGGGTTCGTCATTACAAGTCGTGTCTCTCACATTACGTCTTTGATCCGTTGATAATACAAACATTTTGATTGCAGCTTTAAAAATGTTTGCTATCAAATAGTACAGGGTTCTGCCATTAATTAATCCCATTGTTGTAGGTATTTGTGCCGTCTTTATATAACATGTTGAGCGTAATGACAGCTCGCCAGGTGGAAATTCATTGAGCTGCTTCCTGTCTCAAACTCTCACACGTGTACCTGAAGTATACCGACAGTCTTTGATGCAAATGGAGTGGAAAAACACCCCCCAAACAATACCAACTTGTCTGAGTGAAATGATTAGGCTAAATCACATTTGTTTGGCTAAAGCAGCTTAGGGCAAGAAGCATGCATCGCCAACAGCGTAATAACACGGTGACTGGTGAGGAGCTTAAGAAATACCAAAAGTCTGACAAAACAACAAACAGTTGGGACTAATGGCCTCGTTCTGCCTGTGTTTAGGCTCATGTTCATTTTAATTCACGCAATTTAGACATCAGCAGTGGCCGTCATACAGTGTACTGACAGTGCACAGTGCAGATCTTGGAGAAAAAGAAGACAAATACTGAAAGATATGAGCTACTTTCTTCTTCTGTAATGTGTTTTTAATTTAGCTTGAATAAGATATTTCATAAAGGCATTCAGGAAGTCATTTCCCAGCACTGTAATGAGGCTGGAGGGCCCAGATGATAACTGAGTAAATCATGGAGGTAATTAGCACTCAATTTTGCCTCTTCAACAGCATTCTGCTAAATATTTGGCAGGAAAAATCACCCCACACCTTTACATCTCTCGGCTGCCACTGATGGAAGTCTCGTTGCTGGATTTTGACTACTTCTCGTAAGTGCTCCTCGCAACTTTGAGTCTCACTCGACACGTACCTCTGTCAAGACTGGGCAATCTAATATACCCTTAGCCTCGGGTCAGCCCCCTCCTTCAGCAACAGCCGCGCAGCTCCAGCGGTTAGTAACTTCATCTCATTCACATCATCTTTCACAAAAGGTGTGTCTGTTTACAAAACCCTGGCAAACGCGACACTTACCACGTCGGCAGGTACAAAGCCCCAGTCGAGTGATCCGGGCCTGGCAATGAAAGATAAAAGCTCAGACTGAGACTGGTGCTCTGAAGCACGTGTCTGGATGATGCTCTCATCGGCCTGCAGACGGACAGGTGGAGCAGCAAAGATGGCCAAGAGACGAGGATATGGAGGACAGGGGGGTTAAGCCCCGGCCAAGGTTGGGCTAGCTTCATTCTTGTTTGATACACTTTGATATGTGTACTCCACCTGAGCCTAGACTGTGAGTGTGAGGGGCGATGAGCAGGGACTTGTCAGACGCTTTATGGGATGCGCCGTTTGTTTATTAATCACTAGGTTCTGTGATGTGTCTCTCATCACTCCAACAGGTATAATTAAGCTTTAAAGGGCATGGGAGGCTTGATGTGTCTGCAATTCATTTTGTTTTATCTCCTTGTTCCTTTTGAAGTCACTGCTGCGTGGGTAAGGTGTGAGTGTACACCGCCGAGAGAGTGTGTATGTGCGCGTGTGTGCGCGCCTACAGGAGATGAGCGTACGTAAATCTCTGTATGGTCAGAGAGCTTCTTAATAATGAACTTGTCTGTGGTTCCCATGTTGCATGACCTTCAAAATGTCTTGCTTACACGCCAGCTTGTTTAGCCTGACACGTCTTGTTTTTGAGGAGTGACAGTTCAAAGGTTGTCAGTTTCTGATGGCCAGGTATTGTGCTGCTTGTATGACATCTTGGGTTCCCAGCAGGCAGCTGTGGCGGTCTGTTTTTCACCACGAGCATGTGACAGATGTTGGGGCGGGGAGGGTAAACACAAAGCCGCCTCATCGTGACTGACGTAGCGCTATTGACCCTATCACAAGGTCAAGCGAATTGGAATATACATCAGAGAAATGTTTGAATTTCATGAGTCCTTCCCCACTTCATGTCCTAAAATTGATCTGCAGTGTCAAATGAGATATGTTGAGTGGGACTATATGTAGGAATGTAAACAAGACTAGCCTTGATCTTCCATTTCAGCTTCTCCTCTAGCAGGGAAGATCCTCGCGTTTACCTTTAAAGAACAATCTAGCAGCTAACAAGAGCTGCTGCAGCTCCCATGTTTCAAGGAAAATTACACAGAGGTTGTGTCTGAAATATCCAGTTTGCTAAAGCAACGTAGACTATCAAAACACCTTTGCTACCTGTAAGTAGGCCAAACTATTGTCCATATCTTCTTCTTGATTCTGTTCCATGTGATTCTATGTCAGGAGCAGGCAGAGGTGCGAAAAGACGAGTAGCTCACCTGTTTACTTTGGCAGTGGAGACTGAGCAGGCAGACAGCCAGTAGCCTGTCACTTCTCCCAGTGGATCCTCCGGTTGTGTCCCCACAAACATGTGAGTGAATCGATGCAGCTCATGCAGAAATGTTAGCTGGCGTTGCACTTAACATGACGAGCACGGGTCAGGGGAACGTTTCTGGATCAGTCCCGCTTGGAGCAGCTTACGTAAATTAAAGTCAGTATTTCTCTGACATAAATCACAGTCATGTGGAAAAAATGATTGTATCACTGAGGGAAGACTTTATTTTGGTTTATAGGTTGTATGGAAGACGCAGGATGATATTTCTAGATACATCACTCAGGTTTGTGTTATTGTTTTCCTTGTCTATATTTGTTTCAGTGCTTCCTTCTTAAATGTCTATGACTCAAATCTTTGTTTTTCCAATATCCAACATTCCCATCCCCCGTCAGTTTACGAGTTGTCTCTCAGAGTCTCCTACGGCTCACCTGAATGCGCCATGGGTAACACAATTAAGTGGTGACAATCAAACATCACATCAGCAACTTCAAGCTTACAAGTAGCAAATTCATTGTGCGCCGCAGGAAAGATCCCCACATTTATTGTAACTGGAAGGAAATCTTGTTAATAAGTAAATAGACGGTTAGTTACTTATTTAGTCATGGGGTTTGTCTCATTAGTGTAGTTATTTGATATTTTCTTTCAAACGGTGCCATTAAAACTGAGATTCATAAATCAACATTCATCAGATGATCGGAAGAAAAGATTCGACGAGACACATAATGGAAACAAAAACATCTGTGGCTGCACCTTCGGCACATTGAGTAACAAGTAAATAAGTGTTGCTGCTTCGCCTTTCATCGCGCACTAAAATTACAACAAGAAACCAAGAGACTGCACTTGTTTGGCAGATTTTCAACACGCTTTGAAGTATACGAGCGATGGTGAATGACTTGCCCTCTGAATGGTGAAGCAACATGTGTCTTTTAAGGCGGCAGAGATTTGATGTTTTTTTTGTTTTTTTTCTGAATGATTGGCAATTTGACAATCAAATTGTCTGGAGTTGTTTCACTAAAGGAGAGAGCTGGGAATAAGACATGACCCTTGCCAAATGAGATGTTGTATAGAGAGAAAGATTATTCTAGATTATAAACTATTATAGTTTATGAAATTAGGTGTCAAAATCAGGTAAAAATTAGCAGTACTCTCAGCTTCAGGTAAGTGGGGGCGTGTCCGCTAAATGTGCTGAAGCCACGCCCACTCGTGGGAGCAGTCGAGCAGCAATTTTGAAGCGACCCAAACGTGTTAGATAAGTTCAGAAAATGACATGACTAACTTTGAAAGACTCTGAGCAAGATGAATTAATCTCTTATCTCTCTGCTCGGGGTGCAGGGTAAATATGCTCAGGGTGGCCTCATTGTGTCATCGAGCCACCCTTTAAAGACCGCCCACAAAATCCTGGGCTGAAAACTGGTGAAAAACTGTTTTAGAAGAATGCCTTGTTGCCACGTTTACATGCAATATGTAGAAATACACATTATTTATGGCCATGAATGTAGTGTATACTTTAATATTGTGCTTATTAGAGGTGGCATTTATGATGATATACACCACAAGACTGCATCATTTGTTTATTGCTACATATTTTCCCATAGGGTGGCATTTATATCTCTACTGTAGGTGTGTTAGGCCCTTAGGGGTAATGTTGCAAATCAGTGAACAGGACTGCTTTATGGCAACATTTGTTTTTTATAGGATTTTCTTTTAATATAATGATGTAAATTTATTGGTATTTAATTTGTCAAATGAGCAAAAAAAAAAAGAGGTATAGATCTTCTAGAAGCTTAACTACAGTGTTTTTTTTCATGTGAGACATCATGTGTCCATAAAACAGTAAAGACTATTTATCTAAATATCTATTCATAAAATACTGATTTTGCAGGTAGTGTACAGGAATTTAATGTACTATATAGTTTATACTTGAACTCTTTTTCTCTTTTTTAATTCTTTATTTATTGCTTATTCTAAAACGTTCCTTGAGCTGTATCACCACTGTCCACAACACTTTCAAATAATAAATGCACACCTTTCATTACACACAAACATCAAGCAAATTCAGTAATCCATGCTGTCATCTTCTAATATTCGTAATCATTTTTCCATTGTGAATATGCTACACGCTCAGAACACAGTTAAGAGTTATAGGCACAGTTATTATGTAGTCTGGGACATAAAATGTGGCACATACCTCTTTAACATCATCCTTAATTATAATATTATATGTTCAGACTAAAAAAATATAAATATGAAGAATATGGAGGCTTTAAAGTGCATTTTTCTTACTCTAATCTCACTGAATGATTTGTTTTGTTTTGGCACTTCAGTCTTAAATTGAGTGTGTTGAAGGGCTAAATATGGCTCTTCCCACCATGGTCCCACCCCTCATCACCTGAATATGGACTCATCCGTTGTAGTACATGTAAGGTAGGAGGAGGAGATCCTGTGCAGACACGGAAAGTCCCCAATTATGTGGTAATTCTAGAGAGTGGTTGTGATATTTATTCTTATTGCCCAAAGAACTTGGCATTTATGAGACTCACCACAAACACATTCCCCACAGCACAGGTAAAACTTCAGACTCTTTGCTCTCGTTCAATCAGATGAAATAGCAGCTGGTGCTGATTTATGGTGGAGTTTGGAAGAAAGTCTGCTTAATTCAGTTGCTCCTTTAAAAAAAATGAAATAAGTTAATTACGTTCACAGTAGCTCCTCTTTGAGAAGATTGATGGATATGTGTGTGATTCTCCACAGCCATGACGTCTCTGTGTTTCCAGTCCAAGGTTTATCATTTTTATCTGTTCATCTTGGAAATATAATAAAACAAGTGGTTACCTAGCACTGATGGATCTGGAGATTACATCAGATAAATCTGAGTTTTCAATCAAGCATCTGTTATTTAGCAGAATTACTGCCATATATTGTGCCTATAACACGCCCTCCAAAGGTCAATCGACTGCACTCTGCACTGACTGTGCTTAAAAGGTATGATTTGACTCGACTGGAAGTGCATTGTATGTAATCAGCATGGAGTCAAAATGTAAGGATGAAAGGGAATGTGTAGAAGTTGCAATGCCTCTCAGACGCAGCGGGGGTGGCCTGATTTTTAGTGCTCATGCCTTCGCAAGGGCACAATTTATGGCCATTATGGTGGTCTATTTCTAGCCATAGTGATGGATTCTGCTCAATTATTGTCCATTATGGAGAGAGATAGCCGCACCACCATGCCAGAAGTTATTGGTTCCCGCTGAAGTGACATTACATTAAAATCCTCGCTGCATGTTCAGCTCAGCCAAAATAACCTAAACTGAAATGATGTTGTTCTGTGACAGATTAATGCAGTAGCTCCAGCTTATTGTACCTTAGAGCATACATGTAGCCATACTTTGTGGTCCCTTATGACAGGTTGCATATTGAAGAATAATGTTCCCCTTTTCTGATTTCTGAGGCTTTAAAGACAAAAAGCAAAAATCCAAAATGAATAATGAATATATACTTTTTTAGGTAGTTTTTATTTTGCATTAGTCTTAGCAGCCCATGTTGTTTTGCAAAATTTAACATGACTGGATGACTAGCTTACTGTAGTAACCTGACACAGCAGAAAAAGCATATCATAGGCTAATTAGACTCATTTTTTGGGTTTGAAGTGGCATTCTTCGTGGCTGTGAAGTGAAGCCAATTTGGAAAACTGCAGTTCCTCAAATGTCCACTTGAGGCTGGCTACAGTCAGTCTCCATAAGTCCCCATGTTAAAATGTCCAACTTCACAGCAGAAATAAATGTTTACAGCCTGGTACAAAAAACAGTTTTGGTCTCTATAGATCATTTCTCTGTTTAGGACAACTGTACTGAGGGTGAATTTTTATATAAATCACCTATTCAAATTATATTAAGGCTTAAAGTTGTGCCTAATTAATGGTGTGCGCACTTTGATTGACAGGTAGATGCTGTTACAGGTGGCTTGTTTGAGCACCCAAGCGTCGTTCAGCCTGCCTCAGCTCCATCTTTGTCGATTTTTAGATTAGCCTGGAGGCGGTAGAGGCACGACCAGAGCCATCAGCTTCACAACAGCACTGCAGAAACCTGTGGGTGACATCATAGATACGACGTCCGTATTTATACTGTCTATGCTGAAGGATGTTTGAAAGCAGGTTCTGGATGCTCCACTATCAGCGTATAGATATTATTAGTGGCTTTTATTATCGCTTATTTAGCTCGCTCGGTATGGCTGAACAGTGAAGATCAATGGTTGTTTTCTGGAAATGAGAAGCCTGCTTTTGTCTACTTCTGTCTGAAAACGAGGACTCATTTGTTTCATAAATTACAAGTGTAAATATGCCACAATTATCATTACAAACTGCATTGTGAGCTGTGTGAAAACAGAAAGTTGGCGTCGCAACAATGTCTCTCGAATTATTGTCTTAACTGAAAATGAATCTCGAAAGATCAAGTCCAGGATCTTTGAGTGTGTTTTGGGGCCATTTGATCTCTGCACAAAATTGCTAATTATCTAACAATTTTCTTTAACTGGTGCTGACCCATACACTACACCGTATCCAGTAAGTAAACCCTCTATAGCCATTCTCCTGCTTTCAATATGTTTATGTCTGAATAATGGAGAAAAATTGGGAAATAGAGGGTGAGTTCCTGGCATCGGGACGCTGCAGTGGCTGTCGTCTCGCCAGTCCTCAGGCTGGCAGTCAGCACAAACTAGAGGTAATTGAGAGGGAGAAGTCCCAGCCAGTTGCACACTGGGGCCTCCACGGGCCTCTGAATGCCACCGTAGCCCCCAGCGGACATTAATCAAAATGCCCGATCAATAACTTCTCAAGTGCTAATAAGCACTGGCACATTTCGTGATATGTGAGCCCCTTCATCATTTCAACTACCCGGAGATTTATAGGAAATCCATTGTTAGGTCCAAAGTATGAGGTAATGTAGCACTTAGTAAATGAAGTAAAACCAAAAGCCTGAGGTGATTTGTATTTCATTTACAAAGGACATGTCTAATCATTAGGAGCTCCATCTCTCTGAAAAGCAACCAAACGGCTGTAATGATGGCTGTGTTCTTTTATAGCTTACTTACTCAGCAATGATGCAGGAGATAACTGTAAATAGTGAAGCCTCGCCATCTACCGCTCCTGACTGGTTCACTCCCAGATAGCCATGGGGGACTCCTATCCACCATGGAGTGATTAAAGTCATGTTAGGGAAGCATTAAAGGGTCAAGTCATAAAATAATTTGATTTCTGTCCCCCTCCACTGTCTCCTATCAAAGTGATTGGTCTCCTGGTCATCTCACTGGCTGACATAATTGTTAATTAACCATTATGGGCTGCCCTCTCTCATCCATATCTCACAGCAATTACTCATTTGACAACAATGCAATATATCACAGTGTATGATGTATGGATACAGACCTGTTTTATGAGTATGAACCGACTTAGTATCATGAAAGTGTTGCACATTTACTCACGTCTAGATGCTTTATTGAATGCCTTAATTTTTGTTTTCCACATATGCATGAGCCCTCAAAGACGTGACAGATTATTTTTCTTTTCAACCTGTTGTCGTTGCAAATTTGCAAAGCAGTTTCCTACACGCAGTTTTTCTTTTTTTTTCTTCTTTTTTTTAACCGTTCGCTTAAGTCATCAGCTCTTTGCACGTCAAGGTGAGTTGTCTTTTCAAAAATACCACAGATCAGGTAAAGAGGTCCAGGGGGAAGAAAGTTAAATAAAAAGCTCTTTAAAATGGTATTCATAAAGAAAAAGACAAACAATGTACTTGTTGAAAATAAAAGCGCACGCTGAAATCCATTCTGATGACAGTTGAGAATGCAGGCTTTATGGGGGACTTGAGCCCCATCTTTGCCATATCTTTTAAGCATGATTATTTACTTTAAAAAAACAAACCAAAGCTCCAAGTCTGGCATTGTGGACGACAGGCCTTTGATTGAGCTCTGAGCTTGAATTCTTAACTAATAAATTGTTCCACGCCTTTGTCTGGGGCATTAACAGCAGTGGTCTGCGTTTTTCTTGCCCTAATCTCAAGAATGCAGCAGCCTCTTGAGAAGCTCAGGGGTTTCCTCCTCTCCCAGAGCCAGGTCTTCACTTTGTTTTCTTAGAGGACTCTCTGGATTGACAGGCCTCACCGTTAGCCCTGTCCTCTGCCATCTGTTTTCACCGATTCTGACTTGAACACATCAAAGTCAATCAAGGCTGCAAAGCATTTTAAAAGTCACACACCCCCGCGCCGTGTGTGAGAAATAAAGCAAACTTTTCATCGGGCGCACAAAAAAGAGACGGTTTGGACTGTGTGTTTGTGTGTATGGTTTTCCATGTAAGGGTGACCTGGGAGGGATCCCTTAGCTCACAGCACAGGTATGAGCAGCTTAGCTTTGTTCAGTGTCTACTCTGACGACAGCTTGGTGAGTCACCTAGGAACATAGACTAACCTTCTTTTGGTCAGGTTCCAACTATTCACTGACAACTCCCTGACAATAAAATAATCATTAGCGAGATTGAGACGCAGCACATAGTTTTCAAAGAGTAAAAATGTCTTTGCATGGTGATGGAAGGGGATAGACATAGAAAACTTTGTAAATATAAAACTATCAGTAGTGATGGAAGAAGTATTGAGACCCTATACGTCACTTAAAATACTGTACAACAGTGTGGAAACAGACCATCACAATTAAAACTCCTGTGTCTTATAATTTTAGGTAAAAGTAAAAGTATTTATTAGGCAGTGAAATTTAACTATTACTGATAATGCAAAAATCTGTAAGCAGATTTTAATGTTGGAACAACATTCTAAAAATTTATTTTTATTGGGATAGTCTAAACTACAGCCATCCATAATATCTTAAACAAATTTACAATCTAATTTATTAATCTACGAACTGTCAAGTAAATGTAACGGAGTACAAAACTGAATTATAGTGAATTAGCAGTGTAAAGTAAGATAAGATAAGATAAGTTAGTCTTTGATGATCCGACACTGGGTAAGTTCACTTGTCACAGCAGCTCACATACACTGAGAAGATGAAAGTATATGAGTTAAGTACAAATACCTCAAACGAATACCTGTAGTTTTGATATGGTTTGTGGAAAAGATTGAGAAAGGTCAAAGAGAGGGATGGATATATGGTGCAATATTTGTTTTCTTTATCCATTCTATTCTGTCCAGAATATTAAAATATATATACATACTTAATATATAGTTAATATTAATATATATTAATATTAATAGAATTAATAGTATATCAACAATTACAACCCTTAAAAAACGCAGAGGTTTTAATAGCCACATGAGAGATTCAAAGTATATCATTATTACATAAAGACATTAAACACATCATATGATTGAGTTGGTGTTGGTGTTAACCAATCAGCTAACCCGGAGGTGTGCGCTCAGCCAATCAGAAGCACCGATGAAGGCTCTACGTGAGGGGAGGCGGGACCTGGACTGGTTACCTGGTAACCCCTCAAACACCGTTGATAGGATGGCAACGAGGAAGGTTTGGAGCTGCTGTTCACTTCATTTGTTCACTTATTAATCACTTGAAACGTGTTCATGTGGAAAACACTGGCAGATATAACGTCAGGGTTTCTTCTTATACATGCATTCAGACTCTCTTCTCGTTAATAGGTCGACGTTAAGTTGTCTCGTTGCACCTGGTAGTTTAATTAGACAGGTAGCAAACACCTGTGTGCTCCATTACGGCTTTGTTAACACTGAAACGAACAATGTATTGTCTAATTTATGTTAAATTGACCTTCTTTTAGGAAAACTAGGAGATATACTGTTGCCCAGCTCCTTGTGTTGGTGTTAATTTCTTTGAGACACAGCAGTAGTGAATTATCTTTGGCAATTATAGCATTTCCCAATCGGCCGTGCAGTGATTTATTCCTGCGTTTTGCTATTATTTTGGTCTAGACAGTGTCGTCAAGAATGCATTTAGTTAGTATTTATTGCTTATCCTGGTCTGACAAATGTTTGCCAGGGTGAGGAAGTTTTGCTGCATGCATCACTTTATGTAAATCCAGTGATATGACACTGACACTTTGCATTATATTTTGCAGGGCTCGACACCTAAAGCCAGCAACAAGTTGGTGATCACCTCGGTTGCCTTTCAAGACCACATCACGCGCACCCTGCTGCGCTCAGAGTTCTCCCGATCTGACCCTCTGCCGAGATGCAAGAGAAAAGCACCCAGAAATCCGCGAGCGAGAAAGGAAGACCGTGGCCTGCAGAGACAAGAAGAGGCAGAATATGTGCTTGATTCTGCTCCACCTCCTTTAACATTGGGTAAAATCAACACCAAGAAATTGGGAGAGACTTGCAGAGTGTATGTAACTCATGTATTTCTCTTATTTCTTTTAGCTCAGAAGTTGGGTTTGGTGGCCTCCCCTGCAGGAAGACTCACAGAGGATGAATGGACTCGGGTCAAGGCGAGGTCTGTTCAGCAGGGGGAATCAGCACATCCCTGTGCGATATGCAGGGAGGAGTTTCTCCTTCAGCCTCAGGTATTCCCCCAACACAGTAGCTACTGTTACTCTGTGAGAGACCTTTTTCTTCCCTTTTTTAAAACATGTTTCCAATGTTCTGTCTGTCCTCAGGGAAACCTGTGTTTCCGTATACACACATGGACACACACACACACACACAAACCCCCTCCTGCAGTTCCTGTATGTTCTAATCTGTGTAGACAACTGTACAAATTTACCCATACTGCCTTGGAACTCAACTGTGACGTGATGATGTAGCAATCAGTGTGTTACTGTGAGGGGTCATTCAGTCTTTTACACCTTTCCCGATCCCCTTTTAAGATGCCAATCTCCTCAAGAATGCGGGACTAGAATAGGCGGCCTCACAAAAGCACAGTTGCCATAGATGCACGTGTAAATATTAGTTTGACTCAGGCAAAAAAAAAAAAAAAAAAGTTAATTAGAGCCTGCTAACAAGGGAAAGTGACAAGAGGGAATCTTTGTTGATTTGGCGTTTTCCTGCTAAAGCCTTCATATTATAACAATACATTTGTGTGCTACAGTCTTGTGTTGCACTCGAGCATTAATATTACAATTAAAAATGCTTACAGCAGCAGTTGTTCTGAATCACTTGTGTGTGACTGAAGTATTTGCTTCTCTAAAAAGAAATTGTTGTCCCCTGCTTTCCATTAAATTTTTTTATTCCATTTCTGTACCGTATGTCTCTCCGTAAGCTGTAGCTTGTAGCCTCAAAGCACTGTGAGAAGTGAAATCTCTCTGTGGTCTAATGGCTTGTCGAGCTCCTGGAAATTGTACACTGCAGGGGGGCCTTTCACTGGTGATGGAGTGTGTTGGTCAGGCCAAAAACAATGGGAAATCAATATGCCTCCCCCTGCCCTCTAGAGATCTGAGTAAACTGGTTTGTGTGCCAAGCCCCATAGCTGTGGCTGTCTCCTTTCAGACGATAAAAGAGGCCCTCTCACAGGTAGAGGAGACTATAGTCCAGGTCCCAGCCGGCTCAGTAGGGGTCATGCTGACTCCCCTCTATCCTCTCAGCAAATAACACTTAAAAGCAGATACACACATTCACATACGTGCATGAATACACACCGATTTAGCATGGCTTAAGGTTCACATACACACACCACATGTGCACAGACTGTATACTGTATGAGAGGCTTTCTAAGCACTTAAAGAAAGCATGAAAGCCAATACACATCCAGCAGCATCCTCTGCAGACAGCCCACGTTGTCAGTCAATCTATGAAATCTGAACTGGTCTAAGTGCTTGTATGATATATATTTTTTTTATTCCACATATAGTAACTTAAGTCATTGTTTCCTTTTAGGTGTTGCTGTCTTGTTCTCATGTTTTCCACAGAGCATGTTTGCAGGCCTTTGAGAGGTTTTCTGGGAGGAAATGCTGCCCGATGTGCAGAAAGGAGCAATATGAGACACGGGTGATCCACGATGCAGCTCATCTCTTCAGACACCGGTGTGCCACCAGGTACGTGCACCAAATGCATAAATTATTTTACAAATACTGCCCAATAGGAATTCATCTCAATCTCGATCTCACCAAGTGACTGAGGCAAAACGGCGTCTTTCCTCTACTGCTGAAGGCAAAACGTCCTCAAATACTGAAAGATGTTTGATATATTAAATATTAAAACAAGAGTAGAGTAGGTGTGCTCCCGTAAAAGATGCAAACACGTTTCAGTCCACTTTTCATTAAAAAGGCAGGATCAAATTATTCACATCATGGTTGCAGATAAAGTATAAAATTCATGGTGTTTGTACACGATTTATCTGTATGTGCTGTATATGGTTATCTGGCTTGGGATCACTTGTTTGGTTATGGTTAAGGTTATTCTTTGGTTCTTTCTGAATGTGTTTTGTGTGTGTAGAATTCAGGCGTGCTGGCGAGGTTATGTTGCTCGAAAAAGATACCGTACGTTGAGGAAATCCGTCTGCCCAAAAGACAAAAAGCTGCGACGCAAATTCTTCGAAGCAAAGGTGAGTTTTCACTTTGAATCTGCCGTGATCCCATCAGAGTCTCATAGATTAATCACGTCTCTTTGGATCACACTGAAGGTCACATTGCCTAGCATCTGTCTCCTCACTCTTCCCTAGGTCAGATGAAGCCTCTGACAAACAATCCCATCTCGAGGGTTGAAACAGGAGTGTTTCAGAGACTCGCTGACCCCACTGCTAACCCACAGACACACACACACCTCCACCTGCTCTCACCCTCTCAACCTCCTTTGATGCTTTGTGAATCATACACTGTTTGTCCACTAATGTGGAGAGAGTTTTGTGTTTTAGTCAAACAGTCTGGACATTCCAGGGTCAACACAAAAGCATGATGTCTCCTACGCATGTTTGGGTCTGGTATTCCTTCATCTATCTATATGTCTGGTATGTGTTTGCATGTGTTTGTGGCTCTGTTGCTGGGTTGGATGGGAAAAGGTTAGAGGTGAGGTTGACCGGGGTTGTTTGGATACCTGACGCAGGTTGTCATTTCGCGCTTTGTTCTCTTGGCGCATTTCAAAGCTATAAATCATGCAACGACTGGACCTGATGGAGGGATTATTTAGAAGTGGCCTCAAGAGCAGCCAGTGGATGAGGTTGTTTGACTCTGAACTGTATTGGCTCTCAGGAAAAGGGAACATTGCCACCTAGTGAACCTCCCCCAACTGAGGCCTTGGATGACCAAAGACTGGACTAGTTAACCACACATCAGTAAAGACCATAGCTCCAACACGTGTACATGTGCTGTATGTCCAATGTCTTCAAGAGCAGACTCTGTTTATTCCTATATGCTGTGTTGTAATCATGCAGAGTGCTCCAAAGAGGCTGATCAAGCAAAAGTGACAAATTGCGTGAGGTCCACGGTTATAATGTGCTGCAAGGGTCGGAGCGTCCTACCCATCCCCCTGTCAGTCTCTCTCATCTCGCCTATAAACCGTGCCTTTAACGTGTCATGTAAACAAAGACAGAGCATTTACTGAGCCAATTAACCATGTTCCAACACATTAGGCCATGTCAAGGTCCACATGCTGAGGATGGAGTCATAGGCGCTGTCAGACGCTTTACATTCAAGTTGTGTGATTCAGTGGTTGTGGGTGGTCATGAGATTGTCTCATGTCTTTTGTCACACTGAGGATGATCTTCAAGAGCTTTGAGCTGCGCAACACAGCGCTGACAGGTCTGATTGACTTGATTTTCAAGGGGAAGACTTATTTGCTTAGCTGACTGTAATGCAAACAGGCGTGTTAGTGCTGGGCTGGAACCTGTGTGAGACGGAGAAACCTATTCTTTGAGTTTTCCTTGTGATAGCAGGAGGCAATAAAGCATCTTTGTACCATGAAGCCACAGGTGTTCCCTGGCAGAAAAAACAAAAACCTCCCACATATCGGGTGCGTTTCAGAAATCTTATCAGCTGATCCCGATGCCCAGCTTTCAATTTCTACTTGCTTCGGAGGTCCGACCCTGAATCAACATATTAAGGGGGGACACTACCGACATCTAGATGGATTGCCGTGAGATAACGCCTCGGCGCTCCGCCTCCTCTTCCCCCTCCGTGTGTCCTCTCCTGTCCGCATCTCCTGTGGAGCAAGGCAAAGTTCACCAGAGGCTGTACTGTTTGCCTTGACTGTCGAAAAAGTCGGCCAGGCTCATAAAATCCTCCATCCAAACGGTCAACAGTTGTTTAATTAGTGATAAAAGCATAGCTGTAAAGCAATTCTGCCTTCACTGTGACAGACGGAGGGATGGGGTTTGTATATGTTTGTGTAGGTTAGTCATAGACGGGGAAAACATGTACGTGTGTGCAAGCAGGTGCTGAGGTTAATGTTACTCTTTGTGACATGTTACTGTAATTATAGTGGAGATTAGTTGACCAAAATAATCAATATCTCTTGATAATTGATTAATTTAAGTCATTTTTATAGTAGTTCAGCTTCTCAATTGTGAGGTTTTTCTTTGTCTGATGTGATAGTAAACTGAATATTTTCAGATTTTGGTCTGTTGTTCAGACTATGATGGGTGTTTGTCACTATTTAACATTTTATAGACCAAATAATACATTAATCGAGAAAAATCAGCAGGTTAATCCACCACAAACATATAGTTTCATGTAATCACATGCAGTCATTGAACCAATCACTTACTTGGTCGGTCTTTCCAGACATTTCACTCACATCTCATGGTCTTCCTTCGATGGATGCAGTTTGCTCAGTTGTCATGGAGATGGTTTGGTTGTTGTCATTTAATTGTGGAGATGTTGTCGCTCACGTGACATGCACAAACGTGCGTTAATTGATCAAATGCATTGTGGTGTCAAAACTTGTGTACATAAATAGCTTGTCCATCGACTGTTGAATATGTTTTGGATATAAACATGCATATGCAGGCATTAATTGTTGCCTAGCAACAGCTGCTGTAAATGGGAGAAGACAGATGAGTTCGGGGAGGACAGACACGGGAAAGAAGAAGGCTTTTTAAAAAATCGGTCAATTCGAGAACGGAAGAGGTGACCGGGCGCTTCGACGAATGGAGACACGTTAAATTTACATCTTAGAAACTGGGCTGAGGTCATGAACGCTCTCAGTAAGAATACCAACACCAAAAATCTGTCCTTAAAATGTCTGAGGTATTTGGATTAGTTATGTTTTATTCATTCAGGTAGCTCTTTAATTGTACTTTCTATTAATTTTCCAACATGAATGTCTACATTCTGTTTTAAAGCCTCCTTCACATAACCATAATGTTACCTCTGACAGATAAAATACAGATTTTTTTCTTATTTATTGCTCTAAAAGTAGTCAAATACAAACACTGGAATCAATCTATAAAATACCCAGACAGAAAAAGTGTCAGAGATGTGAGTGTTTCCATGTTTCCCAGCACTATCTTCCTCTTTTTACTGGTTTCCATTAATTCTCCATGTTAGTGGGAGACGTGACTGTATTGATCTGGCTGTTTAACAACTGCACCCTGTCAGCATGCCTCAGCCATTACAATACACACACACAATTAGCCTTCGCTGACAACACGACTCTATTGTGTATCTGAATGAAACATGCCTCCTTTGTGCCACTAAAATGGTTTTTCTAATTAGTTGCAGGAGTTGAATGACAGCTTTGTCCGATACTGTCACACCGACACGGAGGCTTTTCTGAGTGATATCAACCGCTCGCTGTCATCAAGCAGACGAGTGTTCCAGCAGCTGGAGAGAAAGCACATCTCCGAACCTCACGAGAACGACTGGGACCGAATACAGAGGCAGGTCAGGAACGAGACTCTGAACCCGAAGTCACTTCTATCATTAAACAAGGCCCCGTAAAAATATCTAATCCTAGTATGATTCTTCTCCCAGCCTTGCCTTTCCCTTGACATGTTAATGCTTGCATGGGGACGACAGCATCACAGCTGCTGGATAGAAAGTACACATCTCTACAGAGGTGATCATTCACTTTACCAAGTGAATGCCACTGGGTAGGCTAATAATCCTTCGTGTTTACAAAAAACACGAGCAGGTCTGATGATGCACGGCAGGCTTTTCATCGCCTGGACTGCTGCGGAGGAATTGAAAAGACATTAAGATTTGCTGTTCTATAAGGCTCCATTGTTGGCTTTCATTGCAACCAGTACCATTTTCCATAGAGGGGGTGGAGTGTGTGCAAAGAAGATGTCTTTTTTTTTTTTTCTTCTTCTTCTTTATCTGGTGTGAAAAGGTTGAGCACAAGGCAGGAGTGGCTCAGCCTTGACATGGAGTATCAAACAGTGAATGTGCTTTCAACACATACCTTGCACCTTTTTCACGGGTGCAAACTCTATAAAGCGGAGTGCAGCTCGTTATGAAACATTTAACGGCGGGGGCATGTTGGCCCCTAAATACAGGAAGCTGTCTCTGGTTAATCATTGGCGGAGCTGTGTGTGTGTGTTTTGCTTTGTTTTTATAAGGATCACTGATAAACATGTTATCACCTCGGGTCTGATCAAACCTGTCAGCTAGCTGCCAACATTTTGGTTCAGACTTCTTTGTAATGAAATGGCAGGGATACAGTCACTCTTACAAGTCCCTAATCAACATGAAAAAATACATATATTTTTTAATTAATATGGACAAAGTTACTCAAAGAATATATACTGTTTCCACCTCTGACAGGTTATCCAGAGAGGCGTCTGGGACTGCCCCATCTGCCTGACTGCACTGTGCAGCCCGAGCCTCCTGACAGAAGCAGGTACATCCAGCCATCATCAACACAGACAGACGGTGCTTCTGTCCTGTACCCACCTCTTCCATCAACCCTGTCTGGAGGCCTTTGAGACCTTTGCTATAGAGAGCAGACCTTCATGTCCCCTGTGCAGATCTGCCTACCACAAAAAAATCATTGAACCAGGTACAGATTTCAGCAAGATGCAATTTTAGATCATCTTGTGCAGTAATATTTGTAACGTCAAGTACCATTTATTGTAAACAATCTTATAGTGAATGACAAGATTGAAAAAAACAACATTTACCTTCTTGCTGCGAGTCTGATGATGCACCTTAGCTTAGCATAAAGATGGGAAGCGGGGGTTAAAAGATAGCTTGGCTCTCTCCAAAGTTCAACATGTTGGGGGACCAACATGCCCTCATTGTATTCTAACAGTATGACATCGTATTTTCATTTGTTTATTCCATGACAAGAAACTTAAACATGACAGTTCTCGATTTTCTTCTTGGCAAACGGCGGCCAAGAGCAGTCCCATCACTGTGAGGTTGCCAGGCAACCAGTGTTGGACTAACCCTTTGGTCACAGGGAAATAGTTACGGTATGTAACTCTCTGTAAAAAAAATGTATCTACATTGTTTATGTGGATTTTTTTTGGACAGAGCCAGACAAGCTATTTACACCTGCTTCATGCTAAGCTAATGTGTTCTTGGCTTGCTCCATGCTTCATGCGTGCATAGGCATCAGGGTGATATTGATCCTTTTACGTAACTCTCGACAGAAAATTAAATAAGCAGGTTTCCAAAAAATTTACCACACTACTCCTTTAACTCATCTGTCAATCATTACTGGTTCTCCAGGACGCCGCAATGACAAACGAAAAAACGTGTTGACAGAGCATTTTTCTACTTTTATTTGCAAACACACAAACATCAAAAATAACAAAACTTACATTTAGCAAACTGAGAAATTGTAAAAAAATACATTCACAAAACATGTTCCAAAAATGTACATGCAGAGACCAACTGACGTACAGACGAAAGAGAGAGAGAGGAAAAAAAAAGCTGCTTCACTTACATTACAGGACAACTCTCAACGTTTGAAACCCCCACACAACACAGAGATGCACCGTAAAGGCAACCAGATAAGCTCGCTCGGATAGAAAATGGCCCTTTGAGACGTTACCTCAGAAGCCTCTGCGAGGAGTAGCATTGTGATGTTTTATTTGGGATGTGACATTTTCAGTCCAGTGGCATCACAACTACAATGAGCTGGAAACAAAAAAAGTTAATGTAGCTTATCCAGATAAAGTCATACATTTATTTTTACCTTCACTAATTCAGCCAGTAGTTCTCTTTTTCCAGTATAGTTTCTTACTTTTTGCTTCACCGTTTACTTTGGGGCTGATTTTTCACAGTATCCACTGATCAGCATGGTCCTAATTTTTAATAAAATAGCTGTAGACACACACTAAACAAGTTAAATGACACCCAGAGTAGCAGAAAATCTGCCGAATCTTTCTGCCAGTAAAGAATTTGGATGAACGTTGAAATTACTTCTTTCAAAATCATACTTTGGGTTTGGATAAGAGCCGTTATATTTATATTTATAGGTCACCCTTTACAAAACATTCTCATGTCTGATTTGTTCATCTGAGAAGATCAGTCATGAGTTTTATTTGTGATTGAGAATTTTCTTTAAATCCAGTCTTTGTAATAAATCAACAACCAATGACAAACAGCTTCGATGGAAAACATTCCCTGTCCTATGAAATAAAAATTTCAAATGCATATATAAAGTAAAATTTCCTTACTTCCTTTTTCTTTTGTCATCATCATGAACACATCTACAAACACCATAAAAACAACAATTCGATCAGTCAACCCCTATCCTTCGCAAGTGCTCAAGTTTCATGGGTAATGAACGAGTTTCAAAATGGAACTTTTCACTGAATGAGAGCTGAGCGACGACGATCAGAGCAAAAGCAATGCATATGTTATATCCAGCTGGCTTTAGACCAGAAACTCAGTGGCGTACAGGGGATCACAGTGGAACTGTCTAGAGACAAACAATGCACATGTGCACATGTACATAAAACAAACAACAGAACGAGAAACAACCTTAACATTAAGCCTGCGAGATGCTTGTCGTATAAGGCATTTAAGGTGGTTCTGGAGACAAAGAACATCACAGTTCAGAAGATTATGCAGCAATACAACAACACGTAAATGGGGCCTGAGTCACCAAGTGTTTCTACCGGCTGCAAAGTTGCACATTTCTCACTGATGCATTCTGTATGTGAAGACTGTAACAGGTTTGCATTAGATTCAGGTGTTTATAAAAAAATATGTACAACAAAATACAGATTGCTTAGTGAGTCAGACCCTCTTGTGGGCTCAACGAGAGCCCAATATTTACATCCAAATAATGCAAAAAGAGGTATGAATCACAATATAATATGTACATGTAAATTCAACATTTACAAAAATCACAAAAAAAAATGGACAAATCTTTCTGTGCCCTGTGGATTTTAAATAGCTTCTTCTTTTTTGGGGGGGATGAGCAAAAATGTGATGGCATTTTCTTATAATGTGCATAATAAAACTTTAGGAAATACAACCACAGGATCAGCTCCACATATACTGAAGTGTTCTGCTCGTTGGATCTGAAGTGGATATGCCATATAGTTTCCCATTTGTAGAGTAGCTCAAGTCTAATCTAGAGCACCTAAAAAAAGTTCTTACCCTACTTCATACAAACTAATGACATCATCAATAAAGTTAAAGCGCACTTGAGTAAAGCCAAATAAAATGAAAATAAAAAAAGACAAATGACAGCAGGAGCGCTAAAATACGAGGCCCATCAATCATGACAGTGCCAATGCATATAATGTGAACTGTATTGCCGTGCAACTTTTTATGTACTGGCTGTGACGAGTGTGAAGAAAATGACTTTCTTAATGCTTCACAAACTTTGTTATTTTCACATTTTGAGCTTTAAAAAAAACAAACAAAATGACAAGTGGACACCTTATCATGCCTGTATCAGTTCACATAACAATCAAAGAGACCAGAAACTGCAAATGCTCCATGTATCACTGACACGATTACCGTGGACGTACTGACATTAAAAAGGAAAAAGAAAAACATGAGTCTAACTGGATTTTTGGGGTCTATTTACTATTTTACCGAGTACAGTGGAGGAGCAGGGTGATGGATAAGAACCCGCTGCCTTTTAGTTAGATGTAAGACTTAGAAAAAGACAGAACTGTATCGCCTGCTATACCATCTTGATTTAGTGTAGTGCAGTGGTGTGGATGTAAAACGGGTAGCGATGCCGGCGGGGAAAGAAGAGTGCCCCTGAAGCAAGAGATGGGTGGTTTAAAGTCACAGTCGCGGTTGAGGTCAACATCAAGGTCACTGCAGTGATGCCAGTCTATTTCACTCCTCAGTCTCATCCCTGGCTCTGTCCCAGCTTCCATCCGAGACGCAGAGGATGGAATGTCACGAAGCTAAATTGCTCTCAGCCTCCATTTGCAGCATCCGTCAGACACTGCCTGGGTTTATTAAGTTCCTTCCAATCCCTTTCACCTTTCAGCAGTCAGGCAGTACTGTCGAAATCTCCCTTTGGCTGTGCTAAGGTGTGTGTGTGTGCGTGTGTTTTGTGTGTGTGTGTTGATCTATCGTCCCTTTCACAGAGTTTTCTGATGCCCGTTGGCCGAGAGCTTTCCAGATTCAGGGTCTGTGGGGCTATTTGACAGTTGCAATTTATCCAGACCTGGGCAGGGGGAGATAAGGGAGAGAAATCTCATTAAAAAGCCTCAGACTTTCACTTAGACAGAGGTATTGATGTGCTTTTTTTCCCCTCAGTGCCTCTGTCTGACATTTTCTAACCCTATCCCACCATGTGTATCAAACATCCAGGGCCTGTCACCACAAGCCTTTGAGACTAGCCCCATCCTCTGTCACATGTCAGTCCCGCAGCACATTGGATCTCGCTGCAATTTCTTCCATTTTGTCACTCCGGGTCGTGCTGTCTGGGAAATAAACACTATCTCCCTCCAAAGCTATAGAGAAGGTTGGTGCTGTCAGTGTTTCAGACTTTGTGTGTAAAACTGGGATGAAATTGAGTAGTCAAAGCGTTATCATGAAATAGATTGCTTTACATTCTACACAACATTCAGCAGGACACTGAAAAATGAGGCTATTTTGTTGAAGTATATTAACAGGTGCTGGTTAGAAACCCTCGAGACACATGAAAACTAAATAGATATATTTACCTAAGGCCTTTAGAAGCTCTTCCCGTACTGCTGAGGTGAATTTTCTCACAAGACAGAGCGTTGTCACGACCGCAAACAGCAGGTTGTATGAAAGGACAATGTAAAAGTTTCCCAGCCAATTAAACCTCCCGAAGTCTCCCAAGAGATCGAACCTGGTGATTCCTGTGAAGGGCAGAGACACAAGTCAAAGAAGTGGGTTAGAAAGCAAGCTGACACTCACACACTCGGACAACACAATTACTATTTCGGTTTGACATTCTGTCTGCAGTTAAGGCACTTTGAAAAGTTATGTTAAACACAAGTATTAAACCATGTGACCCTTGATGTAACTGGCGGTATAGATAGTTGTGTCACACTTTGATCAGGTCTATGTTGCATCATGTCCATAAAATATTCTGTTTGTGGTCTTATGTGGCCAAAATAAGGTGGTACAAAAAGAAAGAAAGCCACTCCCAGTTGTTCCATAGAATCACAGTCACCTGTACACACAGCCACCTGAGTCAGCCACTGAGCTAACAGCACATCTAAAGCAAACAAGTGCAATCTTGTAATTTTCCGCAGAGCTGAGGAGCTGTAAAATTCTTCTTCAAAGAAACACCTGATTTGTTTTTTTTTCTGTTAGTCTTACCCTTAAATATGTCTGCCATCAAAACATGACAAATGTATGCATCTTATTTGACGCATACTAGAAATTAAGACTGATTCACTGCACTGCTAAGTTTCTGCTTATTTTCATCACTGGACTGTGTCTTGGTTTGCAGTATTGTAAGGACTGTTCCCCCTGGAATATGAAGGATGGATGACTAAGTATAGCAGCAAAGGTGGTATGCAGGTGGACTTCATCATCTCTCCCAGGACCTTCAGACAGAGATAAAGTAGTGGTTACTCCTGCAGGCTCCTCTTAGCTCCACACTGCTAGACCAATTTCAAACCATCTGTCAAAGCTGATCGCATGCTGCCTGGAAAGCCATCAGCACCCCATTGTTTTCCTGCTTATCCATTTTGGCCTGCCAGTCCGGGTGCTTCTGCACGAGTATGGGCTAGCTGTGCCATCCAATGATAAAGTAATATAGGGTTATAATTAAGCTTTCAATAACCCGACGTGCCCTAATGGGGGGAAGAAAGAAAGAAAATTGCTGCATCGATACATTGAATCAATTTACAATTTTCTATTTCAGCCATCTGTATGCAGAAATTACACTCCGATGTGGCACGGAGGAGAAGCACAAGTCTATATACATTCTGCGTCTCCTGTAACATCTTCACAACCTCTGTCGTCAATTAGATTGGGCAATCGATTCAGTGCCTGGAGAGATGTATTTACAGCCGCAGTAAGCAGTTTGCAAGCATCAAGGACCTTTAACAAAATTGCCTGTGAAGAGACAGGGAGAGAGATGATGGAGACCCCAGTCGATACAGCTTGCCACTGTGGTCTGGCTACACCCATTTCTAATGCCAAAGGTTTTGATCCTGGTTTGGTAATTTGAGAAAATCTAATTGGGGGTAAAAAGATGCTTGGCATTTGAAATGTCAGGGGGACAGTGGCAGAGTTGGAGACATTAGCATGCAGCTGGGTCATGCATCCGAGAAACACAGGCCAGATTCATCAGGGTTGTGTTGCACAGTGAGATTATTTTCTAATATGTGAGGCTGCTAGCATTTGCGTCATGTCATAAACATGATTAATTACTCTCAAAAATTAGCAATAAGCAATTAGCCCAGTTAGTAAAGCAACCGCCCCATGTACGAAGGCTCATTCCTCGCCGCGGCAGCCCAGCGCTCGAATCCGACCTGTGGCTCATCCACGCATGTCATTCCCCATCTCTCTCTCTCTCCCCACATTCCCGTCACTCTTCAGCTGTCTCTGTCAAAAATAAAGCTTAAAAAAGGCCAAAAAATATCTTTAAAAAACAACTTTATTGCACCTATGTAACAAAGGAAAGAAACATAAAAAAGAAACAGAACTGTTCAATATGAATGATTTTTGATATTTAGAACATTTCTAACAACATAGTGTTTCATAATGCTGTAAATAACTTTAATAGTGGCTAAAAAAGTGACACAGAAATGTGTTTGTTTCAGTATACTACATCTAACTTTTACTGGTGGATGGGGTGATAAAAGATAATTTCTGAACTCCCTAAAAGCACTATTCAAGAATCTGTATTTTATTAATGAGTTCATTTCAATGCTAATATTCACACTCTTTTAGCTCTGTTTTTGGTCTCCACCAGCTCATAAGGGAAATATTTGGCCCTTTAGCCACTAAATGCTCCCTTATATTCACCAGCTAGACTCTTAACTGTGTCTTTTAGTATACAGTACAGTACAGTAAGTATACAGTTGTTTTTGAAGGTTTTTCACTGAAAACAGCTGCTTATGCTTCCAAAAAACGACACAATGCGAGTGGCCAGACTGAACCAAAACAGTCCGACAGCTAAACAATGAGCTGAAACTCTCTACAAAGCTCTCTGAAAAATTCTCTGTAGGTACATCATTTTGAGTGACCCCCTTTCACCTTGTGACGTTGTTTTTCATTGTCATTTTATACAGCGTTGTTATAAAAATGTTAATTGTAGCTGATTTAAATAAAAGTAGGGCACTTAGAAACAAGACAAGTTTCTGTTAAAACATTAGTTTGTTCTGTAAGTTTCAATCAAACTCCTTGACTACAAAACATAAAAACTTAATAAAACAGCTTTTTCAGTTGGAGTTTCCAAACCATTGCCCACGCACTGTTTGTCACTACATAATTAAAAACAGACAGACTTTAGCGTACTTTTTTTTTGCGCTGTGGTTCAGTCCTTCATTCTCTCGTACAGTGCGTGTTTCCCACACTGACACGCACCAACAAAAAAAACAAAACAAAAACACCTCACATCAACACACAAAACCTTTTCTTGTCTCTTAACATCTCACTTCGTCACACTCAACTCTCCCCGCGTGTTTTTTTTTTCCCCTTTGCAGGGAGGCCTTTTTCTCTTCAACCCTGTCTCATGCATTTATTCCTTTTAATCTATTCAGTGTCACAAAGCAGAACCTGTTGATATTTTGTAAAGCTCCCAATGAGTCACTGTATGCTCACTCCGTCCCATTTTCTCCACTCTGTTGGTCTCTCTCACACACACACACTCAAATACACACACACACAGAGTAGTGCTATTTGAACAGCTGTGCTCTGCACTCTGCATGTTTATTAGTGCCATTGTGATGGTGCTACTCCTGTCATTTTTACCCCTTCACCCTGCACTCCTTTCTAATGTCACTATGGGAAACTATAGGAGAATTCAACTTGCTAACCTTTAATGGTCTGCTGTTGAGGGGGAAGGAGTATGTACTCTTTCTGGTTGTTTGTGGCGAGAACTTTACGACATTACACAACCTACATTTCTCTTCATGTTGGCAAATGTGCATATTCTGTTTCTTGCTGAGAGAGGAGAAAAATCTATATCATTTTCGGGTCTTTCCACAACAGCCGGGTTCGGGTCTTTCCACAACAGCCTGGTTAGCTTAGCTTAGTCGAAAGACTTGGAGAAACAGATAGTCTGGCTCTGTGCGATGGCAGCGAAATGCAACTACCAGCATCTCTAAGGCTAAATTACATGTTTGTTTCCATCCATACAAAAACTTAACTGTAAAAATGTTGCTGTTTCATTGGTGGGGTGGGGGGCAGCATTATTTGTTGTGACTTCTGTTCTTGTTAGTTCTTTATTAGTCAGATTTCGAGGTGTCCGTTACCTTTGGACAGAGATCTTTATGCTTAGCTAAGCTAAGCATCTGCTGATAAAAGCTTAAATTTTAGCAGACGAATATGATCTCACTTACCTCCCTGCAAGAAAGAAAGACAATAAGGCTAAACCTGAAAGTGTTGCCTTAAATATTTAATCTGTACACACAGCCTAGGTGCCAATTAGGAGATCTGCATGCCTGCACTCTCCCTAACAGGCAGGAAAAAGACTCACCTAGAGTTCTGGACATCACTGGCAGGGCTGAACTCAGGACCAAGATGGACACACAGCAACCAATAATCTATAAATGAGAGCAGATAATCAAAGTTCAGATTTCAGAGCTTGCAAGCACATAAATTACATTTTTAAAAGGGAGGAGTGTGAGCAGAAAGCATCCACTGGACCAACATTTTCAGCCATGACATGCCCACACTTCTGCACACACCACTTGATGTTAAATTGGTTCCACATATTGTACAATTAGTACCTCTGAAGTTGCTCATTACCAGGTTCTCGCTGTTGTCCTTTCAAGCCCTTTCACTGGAGCGTCATGGCTAGTTAACAAGCCTCACCACTCCCAAACTCATTACCAAGTGAATAGGTGCCACTATGGGCCAAACAGAGCACACATCCTCCACCCCCCACACACCCCCAGAAAAAAAACCCACTCTCCCTCTGATGTACAAGAAAGGAGCTTGCACTTTGCCAGTGTTTGCGCAACCCACAAACAAATATTGGACAGATCAACTAAAGCCATTGAGGGGCTCTGAGGAAAACATTAGGGAGCAGTAGGAGTTCGGTAGAGAGGAAGGCGGGAGAGGGGGGGAAAGAGGAAATAGATGAAACACAGGGGGTCCCAAACACATCAGCACCTTCAGAGCAATCCCAGCACCCTTGCCCCCACTTCACCCTGTCTTTCCATCCCATCTTTACCGTTGTCATGGTTGTGTCATCCTTCCTAGGAGTGAGTACCTCAAAGACTCGCAGGCTGTAGAAGCCAACGACAGAGGACACCATCAAGTAGCTGTTCGGCAAATCAATCAAGGACCAAAAACAGTTCTTCATCTTCACTGAGTCGTCTTTTTAAGTATCTCAAGTCTGCACCTTTTCAGCTTTAATAAAAGGTGACGAAACAGCACAGCATGCCTTCCGGAAGATGTCCGGCCGGACTATGTCCTGAGTAAACAAAGCTGGCTTGACAATGTTGCTCTTGGCCATGGAGCATGCGACTTCGGCCACTGACAAAAGTGTGTGTGTGGTGTTGGGGTCACTGAAAGGATACAACATGAGGATGATCTCCAGTGCCGCCTGAGCCACGCCAAATGTGGACAGAGAGGTGTTCCCAATGCCTCGGTCCTGGAAGATGGAAGACACAGACAGGAAAACTGGGTTATTCAATGTCATCACACACCGATTTTATATAAACACATCACAAATAAAAAAAAAGAAAGAAAATGGGAAACGACAGCACTGCAGGCAGTTGCACACACATGCAATTACAGAAATCCTGCAAAGTAAGTATGCGGTGCATGAAGAATTTCCCCACTTGAGAAAGACAGAATCAAATTGGCTAAGTAATGAATGGAACAAGATGAAAGAGGCTCTTTTCAAATCACTGTCGATCGTACAATATGTGAACAGGTGTTCAAACAAAAACGGCACATTGCTTACGGTAAGAAGAGTGTACAGGCTGAAAGCACGCCAAAAACATAAAAACAACAAAACAAATACTTCAGCAAACACTAGGCGTACCCCCCCTCCCTCCCCACCTCGCCTTCCCTTCTAACCCCTGAGGCCTTTTGAAACCGGAGCAGGAAAAATACATACATCTACATATGCTGCACATACCAAGCATCTGTGTTGTCAAATTATAAATATTTGCTTTTGTTCAACTTGGCACCGGAGTTGATCCTCGTTCCAAATCAGTGCTGTATAGGGCACGTACAGCGCTATACGTTATGTCCACAAAGGTAAGAGGTGACCAGAGACTGCTCACTTTTAAAGAAAAGTTATTTATGGACCTAAAGTGTCTGCATATTTAGCTCTTGTAGAAACACAAATATATGAAGTATGATTACAACTATTCAGTGTATTCCCAATCCCTGTATAGTCCACAATACTCCTATCTTATCTCTGTATCATGTGTACATAGCTGCATATATTCAATGTACCGTTTATTTGTACAGCAATGCAATACAAACACGGCACCTCGCCATATCAATGCATGGAATCTATGTACAGTGCTTATACACAGTGTTTACTATTCAAACAATATCAGTATACAATGTATCACAATCGCGCAGTATATATTCAGATATGGTAGATATTTTATTTGTTTTTTTATTGTATTTTTATTTCTCTCTTACCCTCCTTGAGTGTCCTCATCTCGATTTGTTTTGTAAAAAGAGCCTGAAGAAAAAAGGAAAGCCTGGCAGGTTGTTTCATGCCTTTTTATGCAACTGTCATCCCTGGGAGCTTACTGCAGAGCCATGGTGCAGTGCTCTTTCTCTCTTACACGGGGAATTAGCAGACAGCATCTGATGTAATTTATTAATGGAGGGAGGGCATGCATTAAGATTGTGTGCGTGTGTGTGTACGTGCGCGTGCGCATGCTCAGGACAGCTAGCTTTCAAAGTACGCCTCCTTTCAACTCTTACTTCTTTTCATTCCAGTAGCAGGAAGGGTGATGGAGTGTGTGTTTGTGTGTGTCAAAGAGAGGGAGGGGTCGGCAGAGGAGGCGCTGGGCTGTGCTGCCTGCTACGGCTCTTTCAGCAGACACGTTGCATTTGTTGCTTGTAAGATTAACACCTCACAATACCTGCGCGCTGGCAAGGTCGTCAGCCTTGTTTTAATACGCACACATACCCTGACCATTTGACCTCAGGTGGAGCAACTGTATATTTTTTTTTTCAAACTTATTGAAACATCTAACCAAGAGACATCCTAATCATTTTATTTTCATATAGACAAAACTACTACCTTTATCCACCTGGTTCACATCACACATCTAACAAGTATACGCAACCTTGAAAGCACAATAAATATAATATAAAGAGGTGCTATTAACTTTAGGTACAGAGTCCTGAAAGTGCATCTGTCCTAAACTTACTCAAACTGTATGTTTAGTTTGAGGCTCTCGTTTTGACCACATACACAAAGACCCCGACAGCATTCACTCAATGTTCCACTTGTGAGTAAGTAATAATAAAATAATAATCTGCTATATTGCCAGCATGGATGTAATACAAAAACTAGACAGCCCGTTCCAAGATCGCGCTCCATCAAAGCGTTTTTTAATAAAGCCATAGAGCATACACTCTAAAGTCTTATATTGCACGTTCGAGACTTCCTCTGGCTGAGAGCTCTTCTGGATTTTCTTAATTATGATTACATGAAAAGTCGTTCTGGCTGAAAAAAAATATTATTTCTGCCATTCTTCGTGGACAACAAAAAAAATAGATCTTCTTGTCCACTGTGCGTTCACTACTCCTCGTAGCCCAGCACTGTTCCTATAGGGGCATGGCTGACACTTTGAGAAATCAACAGTAGACCTGATAGACATTATCCTACAGACTGTTAATATCATGTCAGTCAAGAACATTGGTACAGACACCAGAAGGGTATCCTCGTTTGTGGGGATATGTCACTGCAAAGAGTTTGTATCGGGTACCTGCTCTATGTAAAATCAGTCTTTTGACTCCCTGCTGAACAATTGTGTGATCTAAATGTAGAGGACGGCAGTACTGTTATACACACTTCATTTATTCATTAATAAATTTTATTCATAAATGGGACAGATTCCAAAAGTACATCTGGACATACTGTTTGCTCTGATATCACCCATATTGTAGCTGTATCTTTAATCATTTAACTAATTAAAGCGATGAGTTGTCCTGTCTGTTCTTTTGGCCATAGCAGTTCCACATATTTAATTCGACTCGACATCGTGCCATAAAAATGTCAACATAATTTATCCATTTTTCCCCCCCAGCTGTACAAGCTATGGACGTTTATTGGCAAAGAGTGGAACAACAGTAGTCCCAGTGGTACTTTCACTCTCACTGTAAGACCGTCTTGTCAAATTGTTCCTTTTATGATGAATCCGTCTCTCATAATTAGTGAGAGGTCATGATGATGACAGTGTCGAGATATCTCAAACCAAAATGGAAATGAACACTTCCCTTGTAGTCCTGCTGGGTGCTAACCTTACAGCATCACAGCTATAGATTTGCATGGCAAGGGTATGCTCGTCAGGGCAAGTCTGAAGGTGCTATTGCGTAAGTTTGTGTTTGCTCAGAGAAGGGCATCTTTAGTGAAAATCACAGTCCAGTTGCAGCTAATTGTCCATTTTACAAAATATAGTGTCAAGTATGGTGGCTACCAAAGAGGGAGGGCCTGCAGTAACAATTTTATTGGTTCCTCTTAGTGCGTGTTCATCAAGCTGTAAAACACCGTGTCCTTTGACAGAGGCAGCTCCAGTTCCCCGCCTCCTCGTTCCCCTTGTTGTTTCTACAGTATCTCCTCATCTCCATCCACCTGCTTCTCCTCCCTACTCCCTCTTCCTCTCTCCTTGTTCCTTCATTATCCCTCTCCACCTCCATCCTCTGCTCTGTAAAAGGCAATTGGGGCACTGCTCAGTATGCTAAGGACTACGGCGGGATGCTTACTAGGAAGGAAAGACAAACATTGACAGGGCACTTCCATTGTGTGACACCCCCGCACAACAATCAGGGCATCGGGGCCTCATTTGACTTTCCCACAGTCTGGGTCTCTTTGCTTCGACAGACCACAGACTCAGTCACTCTCTGTACTTTTTTTATATCACTTTCTCCCGTCTGTGCTTATCTCTTTCCAGACAGTGTGCGGGTAACTGCGGGGGAATTTCTGTGCTAAAGGGGCAGAGAGTTTGAGAGCTGGAGGGTAAGGTTAACGGGTGGATAGATGGATATCATATCAGTATCGATTGTTTTGGAGGACGAGACCTCCCCCCATCTCTCATAGTGCTGCGAGATCAGAGGTGTGGCATCCATCCAGCTTAAGAAACGCATAAACCATTTAGTGGGGCCACGCTGTCAGAGAGGACAGCTTCAAGCTGCATGACAAGTGTAATTTGGGGGATTTTCTGCGATGCGTCATGCCAAAGAAAACATCTCGGCTCAATAAAATAATTGGAATGTCGAGGGCAGCACTGTCAGTTGCCCGCGAGACGCTAAATGAAATGAGGGAGAAATAGGATACATTATGTTGCCCCGTCTCAGACAAGAATGCAACCACAAACGCACACGCACATGCAAGCACGCACACGCACCTCTGTCACTGCAGATGAGATGAGACGAGATAAGAAGAGCTTAAAACACATTGCATGTTAGGCGGAGATGAGAATCTCTGAGAGCCATTCCACACTCTGTTAGCCTGCCTCACAGTAAGAGCCCTTCACCTGGCCCTGTCTGCCTGTGCAGGGAGGGGAGGAAAAGCGGCTTATTCACACACACACCGTGGACTTGGAGACACGTAGCGAGCTCATTGAATCTGCACACTGCTGTGAAATGACTTTCAATGAGCTTCCAAAACAAAACCAGAGGCACAAGGCTGGGGCCTGATTAACATCTGGTCGGGCCTTTTCTTCAAACATGCATCTGAGCATATCCGGAATTTGATTTATGTCTCCGCCAGGAACATGGCAGGTCTGATAGGCGAGCTCTTCTGCAGTTTACATTCTGGGTGTGTGTTGGTGTGTGTGTGTGTGCTGAGGGTAGAAATGTACTTCAGTTAGACGGTAGGCTTACTGTGGATCCCTTGGGCATGGCAGTCTCATCCACTAGGAGGTAGAGGATATTCAATGCCACCATAAGAACTGAGATCGTCTGCAGACAGAGAGGAAGATAAAGATTTGTTTACACACGGTATAGTTATAAAAAGATTGATCAAATCCTCAAAGTATCCGGCATCATGATATAATTGAATTGTGGGTGCCTTGCTGATCCGCAAGTATGGTAATGCATAATAACCATCTTGTGATTGTAAACTGTTCCAACATTAAGCTTCTCAAAGCCTGAACAATGTGGGGGTTGTTTGATACACGTGCCATGCCTCTCACATGGCCTTTCTTGCATTATCCAACAATATCATACGGCATAAATAGTATCCCCGCACTATAATCTGTCGAAAATCACAGTTGTTGCAGGTGGCTATTGAGCATTGTCTTAAAACAGCTATTAAACAAAAGTAGTTTCCACACCCAGGCTCTGTGAGAGGATGGGGTTTGAGGTACAGGGTGGCCACCAGCCAGGCTGTGTACGCCATGAGTAAACAGTTTGGGCTTAATGATAGGTCAGTCCCAGCACTCACCGTTCCTGTGAGCAGGATCAGCATCACTATGGGATACAACAAGTTCTTCTCCCAACCCGATGCTTTCTTTCTTCTCTCTGTGAGGAAACAATAGTGAGACCAAATGTGAGGTTATTCGTTTGGAGAACGTATAAAGCGATTCTTTAATAAGATTCAGAGATGAGCTAAACCTTTCCATTACAAACCACTTTCCACCGCTGGTTAATTAATACGTTCATCAAAGACAAGTATTGAAACCTCAAGCCCTCTGGCTTTATTTACAGGGTTTGTACAGCTCGGTTTGGTAAAACATATCGTGAGTGTGTGTATCAAACACAATCTCACCTCTCATCGCAACCACCCCCCTCCAGGTAATATACATTTCATAACCATCAAAAAAAAAAAAAAAAAAAAAAAATGATGCTCTTCCTCTTTAATTAGCCATACTCATCATTGCCTTAATTAGTGGAAACAATAATAAATCCTGGATAAAAAGAAATGCAACAAAATTAATTCTATGATTTATATTTCGGTCAGAGTGTGTGTGTGGTGGGGGAACGAATGTGCCTAGTTCTTCTGAGCCAGATGAAACATTTCAAGTTTCTATCTTCCATCTTCCTCCAATTTCAACAGCTCATCAGTCATGTTTGTAGACACTGCTGACAGCCTGTGGACCACATGGCACTACGTCTTCTGTTATGGACATTCACTGTCCCCTTACAATGCATGTCTGACTGCCCTCTAGTCCTTGCCATATTGACTTTCTTTCTCCATTTCCAACCTTGTTAGTTCTCCTTATTCTCAAAGTGCACCCACCCTGCCTGCCCGAGAAGTTTGCCAAGTGCACTTTATATGCACCATCCTTCTAAATTAATGACATCACTAAAAGGCTTGCTACAATATAAAGTTTGCATCTTGTCCAATATCCTAAGTGCCTTTGTGCTCCCCCCCCCGCCCTGCTCCCCAAAAGGCTCAGGCCTCATTTATAATATCCTAAAATGGATGGAAAATTATCAGGCAGTTCTGGTCCAAGTCCAAATTAAGAAATTAAGGCAGACGGGGAGAAAGCGCCTGTCAGCAATATGTAAAAATCTAACTTCTTGGCATATACAGTATTTCCATGGCAATTCAAGGTCTTAAGACAAAATATATCAGCCGTGTCATACAATACAAATACTTACCCAATTTGTTCCTCTGATTTCTAATATTGTCCAGTTCTTTGTTGAGCTGGTGAGTAAAGCTTCCTCGAGTATAAGTGTGTGTGGACGATCCTGCAGAAACAGAAGTCATGAAAAAGAATGACAAATGCAAGGATTGTTGTTATTATAAATAAATCTGGAGATAATTATTAATCACATAGAAATAAATGTCAAGAAAGTGCCTTTCACAAGTTCCTACAGTCTTAGTTCACATATCTGCGAGGCTTGAACCCAGAAAACGCTTGGCTTCTCTGCTTGACTGAACAAACGATTAACTCTCGCTCAAAACGGCCGATTCATTTCTTTGTCAATTGACTAATTGTTTCAGCTCTAATGCTGTTTAAACTGATAGCAGCTAAAGCGCCACTTTTTTTTGACATGTGATATGTAGATCTGCCAAACCACTTAAACTCTTCATTCAGTTGGAAAATAGTACTTTCAGAGATTTCTCACACGCTGAATGCATCGATTGAGAAAAAAAAAAACAGAAGATGAAGGTTCCAACTGAGAGGACGTTAACCTCGCGCTGTATTTGCCGTATCTCGGGAATACGGTATTTGTCTTTATTAAGAAGTCCCATCAAAACAAGTAATCCTTCTCAGAACACAACAATGTGATCCCAAACAAGTAAAAATAATCTCTTGTGTCAGGAGCTGTCTAGCACATGCCACAACTGGTTGAGTGGGCTGAAGAAGACAGCAAGGGATTCTCCAGGAAAACCACAAGGCCAGCTCATTTAAGGCTAATTTATCTATTTTACTCTGTTTTGCTTCCAGCTTGACGCACTAGCGTAGAGGCCCCTCGGAGCCAAAGTGGAAGAGTATCCATTTGCATCCCCTGGGGTGATTGGCAGATCAAGACCAATTAGTTCAGTGTTACACCATTACTAGCGTGCAATAAAAATACCATCTTTCATCTTTGTTACAGGAGTGAAGGACCAATCACTTTGATCAAACCTTTTTCTTCCCTCTGTTATTACGACACGCCCTGTCTGGATGGGTTTAAGTAGGCAAGAGAGGTGAGATAGACGGGGAGAGAGAGAGTTAACAGTGTTGTCTGTGCCCTCGCAGATACCTGTCCCAGGATCTAAGCTGGGGAAAGTTTGAACCCTTCGAGCAAATGCAGTCACAACACAACAGGAAATGTCAGGGACAGTTCAACAGCTCTTTTTCTCCAAAGATGAACTGAAAACTGCCTCGGGGTAGCCAAATCTGCTCAGCCGCAAGTGAACTAATCTATCACCTTTGTGCATAACATATCCAAACATGGCCTTACCCGTCACCTAACATAGATAAATCATTGATCAAATGAACAGTAACTATGACAGCAGCAGATCTAACTAAAGACAAAGAACACTAACATCACTTGTTCTGGGCTGTAGAGGAAAATGGCGAGAATTTCAAACTGCAGTATCCTCAATGACATCACTCCAAACTGAAGTTAAATATATCCTTCTTCTCCTTCTGCTGGCAGCATCAAGTAAAAGGCTGAGTTACAGCGAGGCAGAGATGCTGAGTGAGGCTTCTGGCAGCCAGGAAGGCCCGGAGTAATTCGACGTATCCTCTCCAACCTTCACCACAGTCAAAAAATTACGTCATCCACACATATGCTAAACACCACGCTGAGACAACAGAGGCAGCAGCAAGGTCATTGTGCCGCATAGCATCTGGACAGGCGCTCCCTTGCTCTGCTATCAGCAGGTCAGGGTCTTGAGAGGGCAGTGTAGACAAGTGTGTATGCCACATTGCCTGTACTGCAGTATATATTCGTCTACTCCGGTTACTAGATTTGTACTTTTGCAATATCTTCTAAGCTCACAAACAAAGGTAGGTAGAAAACCCCTTTTGCCCCAACAACATGAATTCTTTGGCAACATAAGAATCACTGTCTGTTTCCTTTAAAGTAAACTGAGCTTGAAATTCTTTAACATAACTTTAAAAATGACCTTTTCTGTCTTTGATATCTCAAACTTTTGTAAACATAAGCCTCAATACATTTAAAAAGAAGGGGCAGTGAAGAAGGGGTGCAACACTGTGCAAATAAACTGTACAAATTGTTTCTTGTAAGTTGAGTGTTGGAAGCTTATCTGATAGTTCACATATTCATCATTATCATGTTCATCATACCCTTGACAAAGAAAACAGACAGACATATCCAGTCAGCCAATTTAAGCCATAATCTTCTGATGTGCAAGATTTAAAACATCAGCGTCATTACAAATGGGTAATTACATGTAGAGGGAGGACAACAAAGGGCCAGATGTGTAAATAATTGTTGATGCATCAACTGATGTGGCTCAACAGTCCACATCTACAAATACAAACCGAGTAAGAGGATAATCTTTTAAGGGGAGCTGGATGCGGAGTGGACACAGGTGAAGCAAGAAGACAACATTGCTCGCCTCTGGAGTGTGTCCTGTGAACTGTTCCTGAACTGCCGTCTACTCAGCGCTCTCTGCAGATCAAAGGAACGGCGCTCCGACCTCAGTGTGAGCGTGAGCATCGAGTGCGTGCATGTACAAATACAGTATGTGCATAAAAATATTCCCGTCAACAACCCTTCCTCGCCCCTTTTTTAACAGGTAACAGTGGATTGCAGCTTGGCCACTGTGCACACATTAAGATGTTGACGAGTTATGTTATTTGTCCTCACAGGGACTTGTAAAGATCAAACACCGCTGGAGATGATAAGAAACAGATTACAATTATTCAGTTACTTCAAAGCAAGGCGGTGTGGAATGAGCCCTAAGGAACCCTACGCATTGGTGGCAGTCTATGGAGGTGGCCGGCGTAGCGTTCAAAAACACGCGTTATCAGGGAGCGATCTCTCTTACCTCCCTGGTTTGAAAAGACGCTCATCCTCTTCATTTACTCGCATCTGTACACTTGGTTGCGCGCTTGACTTAATATTAAAGTAGGTTTTGGAATTTGGCCCAAATACTTCCTGCTTTTTGAGATTATTCAACGTCAAACAAGGAATTCGGGAACACAGAGGGCTGGAAACTGAAAAGGAAATGCAGGCTTTAAAAATATATATATATAAATATATATTGTCACCATGCTTAAACTCTTTAAATTTTCCCTTTGTGTCTGAGTCCAGATAACAGCACAAGGCTCCTGGTTTCCTTTCAGAAGTCACAGAAAAGTCGCTTTAATGTCCACAGGACCGAGCCAAAAGTTCTTGTAAAAGATTTCATTTCCATCTTATTACCCAGACTACCATTCTAGGCATGACATTAAATGAGGCAATCATTTCGCCGGCAGTGACAGTGGCACTGGAGTGTCTTAAATGGATCCTTAAAAACTTCCTAAACATAAAATATGGTCCTTGCCATGGTGGCTGCTTTGCCCTTTAGCAGAGAGTTATGAGAGTAAGACAGGCGGTGGGGAAAGGCCGGTGTCGTGTGTGTGTGTGGATTTTCTTCCTCTGTGTGTGTGTGTGTGTGTGTGTGTGTGTCTGCCTGAATTTTCAATGCTAATTGATTCCAGTGTGGCGCGCTCCATCACACCCAATAGGGCAGTCAAACCCTCCCCTCCCCTATAATGTGCCAACACGTCTCCCACAGACATACCGTTTAATCTCCTCTGAAGGGCTTCCTCCTGCAAATGGATGCAGTAAATCTGCTCATCCAGGTCCTCCAGGATCTGAAGGGGAGGGAGCAGAGGAGGAAGAGATGAAATGGGTTATAATTAGGCCCAAAGTGGGACTGGAGAGATGGCAGATGGGAGGATGAGTTGGTGATGTATTTGTAGTCCTCTGTCGTGCATGTAAATGGCTGACTGAGACAGACATCTTTCAGAATGGATGTGGCTTCAAGTTGGATCAGGATTGTTCAAGTTCAGCTCCGTAGCGTCTAATTTTCTACTGACCACAACAGCCATAAATATTTATTACTTACTGTTGGCTTCACTAGTAACTGGCCCATGACAGTGAACATCCTGGACAATCCCACGGGAGTGCACACTACACATGAGACAGAAATCACTGTGATCAGCTTGACTGTCTAACCATAAAAAGGAGAAACGAATTCAGCAATAATTAACAGCTTTTCACACCACATCGGCAATTATATTTTTGTGTATACGAGAGGAAAATAAATGACTTACTGAGTAAAAGCAGTCCTCCCATCAGAGATATACAGGAGTAGAGGTATGGCAGGTAAAATTCCCAAAGATCTACAGAAAGAAATACAATAAATTAACAAAATATAAACTTAAAAAGGAATCCAACATACACAAGAAAGCACATAACTCCTCATTAAACTACAATTTTTATATATATTTTGGTTTGTGAAGGGATTAAACACATTTGAAAGGAGGTGCTGATCTGTGCATTCTTCATTCATCAAGAGATTTACAAGCACAAATGACACAGAAGTCTTTAAAAAAAAAAAACGTACCGTAAAGTGACTCCATACTGGCTGCATCATTGTCAATTAGCGCCGATGCCACCCACACGATACCCAGGATGAGCAAGGCCAGCAGGAAGAGCATCACAAAGGTCTCTAGAATACGCGCCTTAATGCCCTGATAGGAAAAAGTACACAGAAAAGAAAGAAACTTTCTGTCAAGTTCAAGTTTAAGTTAAGTTTAATCGTCATACAGGTACGATCATAGTGAAATTAATACAACATACGTCAAAAACAGGTTAATCGAACTGATGTTCATCGCACTGAACTGGGAGGTGCTACATTGTTTACTTCCTATTGGATTTTAAAGACACAAAACAAGATTTATTTTACAAGTCGTCTCCATCCTGCCTCGCTCATATTAAACACCATCATTTCCATTCACAGCACACAAACATGACATAAACGCTCCCGCAGATTCCTGCGTAAAACAGCTCTTTTATACACACATATTGTGGTCTATAAAGTGGGTCTAACGGGGGCTGGTGGTGGCAGAGGTGAAATTAAAAAAAAAAGGAGTAACAGGGGGAGGAGGGTGGTGCTGTACGGAGCATGAAGCCTGGCTGGGTCAGCTACTGTCTGCGATCAAGAGCAGGCCTCCCATCTGGGGCCGATTAGGAGCTCTCTTAGCACCACGGTCGTGTCCCGGGCCGCGCAGACGAGAGGGTTTTGGGGTAATTTGGGTTTTCCGGGTCACAAAATGCTGAGTGGTTAATAAAGTCCTCCTCTACCTGTTCACACAGTTTCCATTCCCACCCCCCACCCCCCCCGTTGGAGAGCCGAGCTGTCTAGCACTGTAAGATAGATAGGCGTTCTCATACACGTCAGGTAGGCTAGCAGGCACGGGATAACAAGAGATCTCTGCTTTTCGGAGCGCTGCTTAAATTGGGTACATATGAGCAATTTGTTACCAGCTAACATAATGGCTGTGCGGTTGCTGTTCAGTATTTGCCAACAGGTACACGAAGGGGGTCTCTCTTTGAAAGTCCCCTCTGGTAATCAAGTCGCTTTATAGAATGGAAGTGGTTTCAATTCTGCAGATTAAATCAGACAAGGCGTTTTAGTTTCCCAACACAGTTCATGATTGTCATCCAAACCACCTGTCCTTTGGCATTTGCGTCACAATTTAGGTCACTGTTAAACAGCTGCTCTTCTATGCAACCTAAAATATACAGTAGGTAACCTACTCTTGAGCTCTTATCTTCTTTTTTTGCATGTCACAGACATATTTCATAAATTTACTGTCCAATCACACACCCATTAGACTCATACTTTGGATAGTGGTTTTAAGCTTATTCTCATATTCCACTCATTGTCTGTGGCGAGAATCCCCTGTAGCATCCGTTCGCCATCACTGAGCAATCGATCGCCTCTCGCCTCCTCTAACGGTGATTCTGGAAAAGCCTCAGTGAGTGAGTGCAGAATTTTCTAGCACAACAGGGAGGAAAGTGGGCAGGGTCTGGAGTGCCCCAGTGTGGCCAAGGTGGACACTGCAGCGCCTGACAGGTAACGTTAGAGGGGGTAGGTAAGTGGGCCTTCATCAAGTCTGTAGTCAGCACGAAACCAACCTAAAAGATCTTGAATAAATATATGACATTAATACTTATATCACAGCGGTGGCATATCTTATCTTTATTTTCTGTTATGCAATAAACCAACCAGAAATTCAGGCCCCAATGCAGATCAATACACTAAAAATACAGCCACAAATCTAACATGGACATTCAGTTTTGCCGACTGCCTTGTGCTCCTTCTCACACACTCTAGTTCACTAGATGGACACTGCAATCAAGCATCTCACAGCCCAGCTCAACTGGGCAGTGGGGAAAACACTCAACACCAGCGAAATAGAAAAAAAAGGGAGGGGGGAGGCAAAAGGAAGAGATGGAGGGTGACAGAGAGAAATAAAAAGAGAGAACAACAGAGAGAGAAAGAGAGAGAGCGAGACTAGTGGAGGAGAGGAATCAACGTCTGAGCGCATCTCATTCCCCGGAGGTAAGAGAGGTGAGAGAGGAATGCTTTCAGGGACTTCAGCCACGTCCCACACGCGCTCTCTTAAGGATGCATCAGGGCAGGCAGAAGCCGCAGGCAGGACGTGCGTCCGCTCAAGCGCACCAGTCCACCTTAAAAAGCTGCCCATGCCATGCTGAAGGTGTATTCCCTTTAGATAGGTCTCTCAATCATTTATAAGACTCAAATCATTACCCATTCAGATCATTTAGGGCAAAGGCAATGCTTGTCACCTCCCTTACTATCATCGCCGCTTCCTGCCTCGCTGGAAGAACAATCCACTGTGTCAGATATGATTTCAGCGTGCAGGAGAAAGAGGACACAGATTGGTTTCACTGATCCGTCCACATGCATGACATTGCACACTGAAAGTTATCTTTAACTATTTTTGCAAGGGCAAAAGTAAGTCCTTTGTTCCTTGTTGCAAATGTAAAGAAGAGCTAATGTCTACAAAAATACGGTACAAAAATAGCAAAATCTAACTAAGCCATCATCATTGATCAAGATAAAACTGTCAACTGTTGAAGGAAGGGGGGGGGGAGAAAAAAGACCGGCGCCTTGGCATCCAGAGCGCCCGCTGAAAGTTTCTATTCTTGCCATTCTAAATGTGTAACTACCTCTAAATATAGCAGCTCTGAAATATTCAGCATCCCCTGATCCTCACACCGACATCGAGTGAGGGGCTGGTTAACTGCAGCTATGCTCGAACAAGACTGGAGAGACTTCCAAGAAATGCGTGTAAGTGGCCAGAGAGGAAAGTAACTGCTTCATATGCAGTACCAAACAAACATGCATGAAATCATGTACGCACACAGACACACACAGACACACACACAAGCACGCATACGACCAGCCAAGTAAATCAACCTCCAAATCCACCCAATTACACAAAGCCGCAGAGGGCCTGGAAACAGTTCACAAGCTTTTTTCGCCTAGCTTGTGCTGCAGAAAAACTAAAGCACAATCTGCCACTGTCTTTGATGTAGCGCTCCGGCTGATGAATCCAGCAGAGAGTCCACCTCTGGGAGTTGAATACCACTGTGCAATGGTGGACAAGTGTGGGAGAGAGTGAGAGAGGATACTTTGGGAAGGTGCGGGGCTGTTGTTGGATGTTGGGGTGGCGAAAGAGAAAGAAAGAAAGAAAGAAACCAAGACAAAGGGAGAGAGTTAGGTGGTGCAGGAGCTTCCTAGTTGCCGCCATCAATCCTTAGCAGGTCAGCAGGCGGTGGCAGAGATCATCCCGCAGACCATCCTTCTGCTCACTGTCAGGGGCGTGTGGAACAAGGGCCAAGAGTGTAATAAGTGAGGGAGGGGGGCAGGGTCCTTTTTTTCCTTGCTCCCTAGCAAAATGACTGCCCTCTTTGCTAAAGACATGCCAGATGCCCAGGGACCTTATTAGTGTATCCTTCAACCAGCCGGCCACAGAGCAATGACCGTGTCAAAGACAGAAAGCAGAGGAGAGGGACACTCCCCTGTAAAGCTGCACAATGAACTTCTAAAGACTCTTAATAAGACTTCTTAATAAAGCACCAATGACACGAGAGCATGGAAAATGATCAGCATCACATCGTATTGTTCAAACTCAAGGGAGGAGGGGGGGGGGTGGTTGGCAAGAAAAGGGAAATTGCTCAGTAACTTGATTTTTTGGGTTGTGAATTAAAACTGTTTCCCTGCTGCTTTCATGACTGATTCACCAGATGAGTCAGAAAACAGAAGGATTTAAATGAAGGAAGCAGCTCCAGTACTTTCTGATGTTTTATTTGACATCCTACAGTGACGACAGCTTGTCCGGATTACAGAAAGGTGTCAGACTGATAAGTCTTCAAAGGATAAATGACTGTATCCTGAGTTTATTGTCACGCAAGAGCTTAGGACCAAGTAATACTCCGCTCTATTTAAAAGTGGTGGAAATGTAGTGATTCAGTCTAAATGTGTGATTGATGTTATCTTCCGGAAACCAGGAAAAACTGTTGAAACTGTTGGTACTGAATCAGTCAAGCGGTCGAGAACTTATCACTTAGTTTAGAAAAACTGAGTCATGAGAGGAGGGGAGGGAAAAAAAAAATCCTGAGCAACTCGCTTGTTCTTTTTTAAATTCCCAGCTCGAACTAATATGTCGCCATGGTAACGAACATTGTAACAAGCAGCTTTAGGGAGACATTGTGACCTTAAAGGAAGGTATGTAAACACCACTTTATATTCTCCGGATGGCCCTGCCCGAAAGAAGGCCTGGGAAAAATGTCTGCATGTGCAGGAGATTTGAAATAAATATCCAGGCCCCCATTGTGGAGCTCCAACAAAGAGGAGTATCTTAGTAACACCACGCGGGGTTTGCTCGGCGAGACGTTTTCTCTCTCTCCCCCACCACCACCCGCCTCCCCTCCTCTTCCTCCACAATAAACACACTTCTCATCATTGGCGGGTTAGGGCTTAGGATGAGATTGATGAGGAGTTTCTTTAACTACCAGATGAAACCTGTTGGCCCTTTGCTGGGTCAGTCAGGGGGTCAGACTCGTTCCAACTCGTTTCAGGATCAAACACATTTCAATACTGTGGGTAAGACCAAAAGACTATTCACTGCAAAGCATACATACTGTTTTTTGAAAACCTACATCTAAAAAAAAAAAAAATTTAAATATGAAACCTACTTTTTTATCATCCTAAACATAAGATGTGAAGAAAATAAGATTAGACTACACAAGAAAACTGTGAAAACTTTTTTTTTTACCTTGATCTAACTGTTTCAAATCTAGTTTCAAGATATCATACTCGTCATGTATAATTATTAAGCCAACTTAAGTCCCTTCATATAAATAGAAGTCTGAACAAAGGCTGGTGCTGATGTCTTCACAGTCTTTGTCAGAACGCGCTGATCATCTCAATAAGGATGACAGAGATGTCTCTCATCATTACAATGCCATCTACTGGCGGTGTGGAGACAACCAGAACAGATAACTCAAAGAAATACCATATCAGCCTTCATAAGGTGATACACATCTTTCACAAACATCCACACAATACATCATTTGGACTTAATATGTAAGATGAAATTACACAAACACGCTGTGGTATATGCATCTAAAACATGATCAGAACCAAACCTGAACTACAAAAACCTTTTAGCGGCCTCAGTGACGCAGCTCTTATGCAAAGATTTGAGAACACAGCAGTAAAGTGGGAGACATTTTACAGCAGCAAATAAAGCTAGATCATAACATCTGGCATCAAAACCCTAAGTCACTCTGATTCATCCACAATTTGGACAATTTGTTAAACTATTAATCACTCAGGTGACAGAAGCCTCTGAAGAGCTGAACTGTTAACATTAAAAAAAAAAAAGCACATCCACATTTCCATCTTTATTCTGGTGGCGTCTTTTAGTACATCGTCAAAAGTAAACACAGCCACATGAAAAGGCTGACTTACAGCGTTAGTAGTGAAATTCATCATTCACTTCATTTCCGCAGTCAAAAGGACCTCGCAGTGCCATAACATTAGCCCAGGAGGTTAAAATGCCACATAAAACCTTATGACATTGTGGTCTAATGCTGTTATTGGGGGAAAGGGATAATATCACATTATAAAAACTCAGATCTGTGTTTTACATTCCTCTTGCTGTCGGCTGCATGATCGACTCTGCAGGCAGCTCTGTTTTCTTTGTTTGTTTTTTTTAATAAAAGGTGTCGTGTCACCTCCACCCCTTCCATAGCGAGCACACAACATAGACCTGGGAGTGCAGCTCAACACTGAACAGTGCTTCCTCTCTACGCAAATTTATGGAAGATCAGTAGCAAGAAACAGTCAACTGCTGAAATGAAAAAGAACAAAAAGAAGGAACGTGAAAGAGGCCCTCATCCTGCTTCCTACACATCAGGGCCTGCCCTCTGCCGAAGAAATCCAACCGAAACAAATTAGTGGGTTGAGGAAGAAAAGAACTGGCTATACACTACAGTACAGACTAATTTTTATGTGCTTTTGCCAGGAGGGACATAAACCAGAGAGGTTTCAAACTGTGACACAGGATAGAGGTGTATTAAAAGTAAATCTTTCCCCCTCCATTTTGCGAGGCTCTATTGTGCTGTCATGTTGCTGCGACTTTATGGACTTTTGGAACACGAGCCCCCAGCCTCTTTTTTTTGGGGGGTAATCAATTAAACGAGGAAGTTCGCTGAGCCTTACAACTCGATTATTAGCCTGTCCTTTTGAAGTTTTATTTTAGGGGGCTGGGGAGGGGGTGACAAGGAATCAGGCTTTAAATCAGTGGGGCCGATGCAGCAGTGTTGAAGCGTTTGCAGCCTATGGCCTTATTGGAAGGGTTTGTCAGGATGTGGCGCTGGGCGAAGTCCAGATTCAGACTTTCATGGTTAATGAGCTTTCCGCGGTGGCAGTTACAGTCAGTGGCGTGAGTCAGGGAGAGGGCAAGGACTAGGCACCTGCTGCTGCTGCTGCTTTGACTGTTAAGAGGAAACCCCTTACATGGATATCAAAGCATACAAATACACATTTTTATAATTCAAAGTTTCATATTTTTTCTAGTTTTGAAATATTTCAGATCGTCTAGTTTTCACCTCTGACTCACAGTTTATAAATCACTGAAGTGTCCGGATCACAAAAACTGGATGAAAGTGAATTTTCCAGGCGTTTGACAATTACTCACAGAAGTTTAAGCCCAGCAAAGTGCCCCACTCGTTTTTCCAACTTCTAATGTAACCATCTTTTTTGATGATAGTTGTGCATCGCACAAAAAAAAATAAATAAAAAGAAAATTATGCATATAAACTATATAACAGACATTCAAGTCAACGCACCTTTTTCGATCCTGCAAATCCCTCAGACTCCAAGAAGAAATAGGCAAAGGGCATCAGGACAAAGAGGCAAAGGTTGGAGAACAGTGACACCAGGTTCCACAGACCTGCAGGGACCAAACATATGTGAGTGCACACACACGGCTGCATGTAAAAACTATATATTACGAATTTATAGTCAGTCCTATTTTTAACATGAGAATCTGACAATTCTTCAGACGTTTGAGGACCCTTTGTATAGTATAGTATAGTATAGTATAGTATAGTATAGTATAGTATAGTATAGTAGTAGCAATAGCTGTAGTTGTGAGGCGAGGTGCCAACACAGGGTTTTATCTGAAGTGTCTACCTGTCGTGTCTATATCATGGACTCTAATGCCCCCTGGTGGCTGTTTCAGCATCCAACAACCTTACCGACACAGTTTGTGCTTAACACTGTCTGCATGACAGTGACATACAGATGAAAATGTATCTGTTATTTGCTGATATGGCAGATGAAGAGACAAGATTTTTTTTTCAATAGTTAAGTCAAGGAAATAAAATTGGCTTATTCCATCTATCAACAGCTGCTGCTGCTGGTTACACATTTAAGATAACCACAAAGACTTCTGCAGTGTTATCTACAGTTTGGTGATAGAATAAATTGTCCTCATAACGACAGTGTGACCCCAAACAACAAAGAGAGAAAACTAGTGGTGTCAGTTATGAAAGCTGAGACAAAAAAAATGATGCATTCAGTCGCGAGCTAAACGAGATGGGACGCTTTTAACTGTCAAAAAGTCAAGCGGAGTTTTCACACCCAGTCTATTAATAGATTCTTCTCATCCCGTCTGTGCTTTAAGTAGCAGTTCTGAAGTAAAACCACAAGCATGAAACTGAAACAACGCCTCTACTCTTACATGTCTAAAGTACTATTACAGCACAAACTGAACGGGTTGAATGTATTTGAACATTATTTCTTAAAAGGATCACATTTTAAATTAAAGAAAACCAATTTCCATGATTTCTTATAAATAATTAGCAATTATCGGTGGTGAATTAAAGAGTTTTGGACACCGCTGTACCATTTAATGTAATTTAGCGGCCCAGCTCAGATTAATCTTTGCCCCAAGTCTGACTAATACGACCTCCACACAAAAATACAACTGCTTCTTAAACCAACATCTATGTGCACCCATGTTAATCAACACGTCTGTTTAATCGTGACATCAATGTAAAAGGTTAATTATGATTTTAATCAACGTCATTCCAAACATGTTAGAAGATATCCACTTTCTTTGAAGAGCACAAACGAGTTACTAGTTAATTAGTTAATCAAATAAAAAGACACATGACCTGTGTGATCTACTGACCGTGAATGAGGGAGCCATTGAGCCACTGAATGTAATAGTTTTTGGGGAAGGAGAGGAGGATCTCATTACTAATGATTGAGAAAGGCAGTAGGAAGACGGCACCACCCGACACTGCCAGGGTGAAGGTGCACAAGTATAATCTGCGAATGAAATCAGACACACACACCACAGACAAGTGTTAGGACTAGTCGAGATAAAAAACAGACACATGCAGGATCACAACAAGGTAATAACACATTTATTTTTCACATCAGATTATACGTTACAAGCAATGACTTGCTTACTGGAGTCACCCGGTTTACAGTGTGACAAGAATTGATGAGCAAAAGCAAGTAAGAAATTAACTTATTTAGTGAATGCGACCACTTCAACATATACATTCAATCGTCCTTCTACTCCTCAGTTTAATCTACTTCTGCTGCCTCGGTCCTAGAACAAAAGACGTGCGGTGGCTACAGACTGCAGTTTGGAGAGATTCAGATGCTGTGGATGTCCAGATTGGACCCAGGGGAGTGACCATCTGCTCAGTGGTCCTCCAAAGGGCGGCACAAAGTCCCCACTTCACCGTATCACTAAAGGAGCTCATTAACTGAAATGCTTTCCATTATTTATGCCAGGCCCTTAGGTACCATTTTGCTTAGCTCGATCTAAACATGCAGATGCGTGTGGCTACAACAGAGTGAGTGTTCTGTAACTCTAAACCGAGCCATGTGGGATACTTGCCACCGCAGTTCGAATTAATGACACAGTCCATGAGGCATTCAGGGTGTTAGTGGTAGGAAGTAAATTAGCGCAATGCTTTTAGTTATTAGTAACGAGGCTGTAACTAATGATTATTTTTAATTATTGATTATTTTCTAGATTAATCAATGAATTGTTTGGTCTATGAAATGTGAGAAAATAAGTGAAAATGCCTGCCACAATTTCCTCAAACCCAAGGTGATGTCTCCACATGTCTTTTTTTTTGTCCGACCAACACTCATAAACCCAAAGATATTCACCTCACTGTGATATAAAAACACAGAAAAGCAGAAAATCCTCACAAGCTGGCACCAGAGAATGTTTGTAATGACAAAAGGAGATGTAATATATTTCGTCACTTTTTGTCTTTCCTCAAATAACTGACTAACAAAGTAATAATTAACTGAAATCAGCTTTACTCACGATATTCTGTTGACGACAGCATCTTCGTCCTCTTGGTCATCTATAAAGGAAACCAAACCACTTGAGTCATGAGCTGGTCAGAGTTAAGGTGGATCTTTTCAGCAGTACACGGCCCACATTTCATACATCGCATACGTTACTTTAAACAGTACTTGGAATGACACAGCACAGGTTACATTTTTTTATTCGAGACACACTGATGTAGCTGTTGAAGCTGATGTCAAATATCTGACATTGTACGAGGGTTAGTGCAGATGCAGGAACAGTTTCAGTATTTGATTTGATTATACATTTATTCCACTGCTAATTGAACAGTTATGAGAGAAAAAGCTTGTAGCAGACAGCAGATCAGTCTTAGTCATCTATTTTTAAAACAAAGTTGACAATAACAGGTAAAACGGTGTGTAAGACTTTACAGAATGACAGAGCATAGTATGCTCAAATGAACTGGATTAAGTGGTGTATGTAATGCCACTTTATATTTCATGTTTCCTTTGTACTCTTCATGAAACGATTAGACTACCGAACCACAAGGTGTGAGGAAAAGAGCAGCCTAGATTTCTACTGTACAAAACTCCAGAAGGGATTTCTGCTGCACAGTGGTCTACTTTCAAAATGAGACAAGGGAAGCCTAGGTGACCTGGACATACTAAATTTGTCCTGGGAAAAATGGGATACCGTTCATAATGTCTGCCTGGGCCTTTTGTCTCTGTTTTCTCCTTCATGACTCGGCCAGATTTAGCTGTAGCTTAAACGCTGTGTCAGAGAGGAGTCACGGAGGAACAAAACATATTCTTCCGTTAAAGATCCTGTTGAAATTCAGACTTTCTTTGAGTAATTGTTTGAATATAATTCGACAGGATAGGACAGCCATTCATCAGGACTCATTACTGAAAGGTTGAAACATGACCAATTGTATTCATTCTGCCACAGCCTTAACAGTAAGTTGGGGTGGGTACAGTTCACACTGAGCTGACTGTGGCAGATTACTCTATAGACACGGGTGTGGTCTCTCAAGCTCACACCTAAAGCATTCTTGACCGTGCCTTCCTTTCAGAAAACACAATGAAGGCCTCTGTCTGTAAACAAACACGGCATAACCGGGCAGACAGACTCACTTCTACAATGTTTGCTGTGAAAACTGGTCCACCACGGGACACATTTCTGCTGTGTAAGCGTTACAGATGCTTTAAATAAGGTAACATGCCCATTTCTGTTCCCACAATGCAAGCACAAGCATTTTACAGCAACACCTACCGCTCTTCCTCTTGTATCTGGTTATGATGCAGTAGGACACGATGTAGAGGACCGCAAACAGGAGGAAGCAAATCTGAAACGACAAAATAAGAATCCTAATGTAGAAAACATGTTGTCATATTGTTGACTTCAGTGTAACCTCAGTATTTACCCATGACCATTCACATCGATTCATTCGCCATGGATTGATGTGACTGGTAATCCGTGGCCTTTTTGTGTAAATGTTAAAAGTTAATGCATTTTCTACTACATTACAAACAACCTCATAAGTTGTTCTTAAACAACGAATCACTCATTTGGCAACAGCTAAAAACGACCGTCACATGTTTACAGAGCTCACGGTGATGTACAAAAAGATCTCATTTTGTCTGAATATCAACCCAAAACCAAAAAAAGATTCAGTTCACGATCATCTGAATATCAACCCAAAACCAAAAAAAGATTCAGTTCACGATCACGAGAACTGTCAAAAAGTGAAGATATTTCACATTTAAAAGACATCAAGTCACTTCATTTTCTCCAATTTTTTGCACCCCAAATTTTCCCTGTACATTTATTTTATTATAAAGAGCAAATATGACCAATGCATCATTGTTTTCCCAACGTCTGACAACTCTGATTAGGCCAACACTACGTGCAGAGTAGTCGACCAATGCACAGAATTTATTAAGTAACCGCAGCATCAGAACAAGCTGGATGGTCTTACAGAAAGATCACGTTCCACATTCCCCCCATCTACAGTGACAGTGACCAGGACGTAACTAATGTTAGAAGCTCCCGCTTCAGCACTTTGCACCCTGTCAACATTGCACAACTCATCATGGCCAAGCTGGGATTATGAGATGACTCAGCTGGGCAGGCTGTGCACATTTCAGACGGACAAACCTCCACAGTCAATCTGAGGCGAACATGGTGTTATGACAGCTGTAGCAAAAGCTGTTTTTCTTACCACCTGCAGTCCTCTTCTAAATTAAAGACAGCTGATCTATCTATAAGCTACAAAGCTTTGTGGTGACGGGGCCATGACCACAAAGGGGAAGCCCCAGAATAACACAGAATCAGGTGCACAGGGCTGATAAACAGGCGCAGACACAAGATACAACAGTTTGGGAGGAGATAACACAAAGTGCCAAGCAGACCGGTCAACACCACGGCCACTAATGAAGTTATCGCTCTGTTTTACCCTCAAATATATACACGTGACACTGTAAGCAATGGAAAAAGGAGCAGGTAAAAACAAGTCAGGCTTCTCGCAAGCATCCCCAACTAACTTAGGAACAGTATTTCACACCTTTATGATATATGAACTCAAGCTGGAGGTGACGAACAGCAATTACATTCTGTCTGAGAGAGGATCTTTTAATTCTCACAAGCAGATGAGCTGAGCAGTACTTTTTCCATTCACTATAGACACTACTGGCAGTCATGATATCAGCGTCGACATATATCAGTAACCTGATAAAAGGACAGTTAAACCTGGGTTTATAAAAGGTTTGTGTGTACAGAAGAGGCCGTGGATAAAAAGAGTAACATGTTTTTAATTCCTATAAAAACGGGTTGTTCAGGTTTGGATTTCAAGGCGAATTAGAGCATTACAGTTTGTTCAACACAGTGCGTCCTCTGTTTACAACGTCACGTGAAAGATAACGATGTTAGAGCCTTGCTCGGAGGTGTGGTGGAAAATGTAATTACTGACCAAACCGCATGTTAGTGACACATTATCCTGTGTTAACCTGAAGGCCCACAGTAACACGGTTCTCCGTGCATTCTTCAGGAATCCGTTACAGTGGCAGGCGATTAAAAGACGAAACAGTTTCCCACACTTCAGCTCTAATACGAGCGTACCATCTTGTCACAGAGTCATGCTTATGAACCTGAAACTTCGCCCAGAGTAACCCTGGTGTACAAAATAAGCACACACACAACAATATATCACTTGACGCCTGGAGAAATCAATCCACAAGCGGACTCACCACAGACCTTAAGGTTAAATGAGAGTGCCATTACAGCATCATGCAAAGAGATCGTAGGTACAGAATGCTGATGGGATACTAAGAAGACGCTTAGGACAAAATGTGAAGATGTGATATGGAGCTTGGCTGCTGGACAAGACATTTGATATTTTCTATATTCCAGAAGTGTCTCTCAGGAATACTCCAGACGAAGTCTCCCCTCTTGAACTTTGTCAATATGTCTGGCTAGACATCAAGGCACTATAAAAACAACATTTTATTCCAAAGAAAGGTCATTTTCAAGGCACCAACAATAGTTATGTTTCTTATTGTGTCATGCACTTGCCAGCAGACAGCTTAGACACTAAAAGTAAAGTTTCAGTGGGGACAAGACAATAACATAACTTCTTACATAAATACTAAGCTGCAAACAACTTCAAAGATCGGATACAAATAACATCTGTCACAAAAAAGGTTCCCTTCATAGAGGTAGATCATGATGTTTCTTGTTGTGTCATGCGCTTGATGTGGCCGGCGACTTGCAAGACACTAAAAGTAAAAAACAAGACACGAACATGACTTCTTACATAAAACATCACACTGCAAAGATCTATAAATAACATCCGACTCCTTTAAACACAAACTCAAGTTTTACAATCATTCGAACAGAATAACCCCACATAGATTAAGGACATTTTACTGAAAAATACACAAACTTTACGTCATCAAGACGATGAAATACACTCATAAAGGTTTTAATATATAATCATGAGACAATGATGTTAAATTAGGTGTGCACCAACATCAAGAAGCCACCTTTTGTTGCACATTTGTGCTGAGCATCAGATGAATAAACACAAATTCAATGTCCCTGGATTAGATTAGATTATACTTGTAACATGTGTAATATACACTATAGAAGTAAAGTTAATAATAATAAAACAAATACATAAATGAGATAAAAGCTATGGTGAGTAGTGGTGGTAACAGTGAGATATCCCAGTCCTTACTGAGTTATTGATGCCCCAGTTTAAAAACATATTTAATACAAATCTATAATCAATCAATTAGCTGCTGAAGTTAATTAAAATTATTTAAATATCAGCTAACACAGTCACACATGCTAACTTTAAACTAGCGCGCTAACTCGTTGTTGTTTTTGGTCAATTTAAACAAAAGGTCTGACTGATACACTTAAAGAGGGCGCGAAACAAAGGACAATAAAGCGCATTAAAAACCGAGACAGTGTTATTGATATGCATATATTTAAAAAATTAATAACGGCCGTTATCAAACTGACAGATGAAGCTAACCGTTAGCAGCCGTTAACGTCACCGTGCAGCAGCAGAGGACGTTAGCCTGTTAGCTCGCGCACTAGCCGTTACTTACGATGTACTCGCGCGTTTAGCCGTTACTTACGATGTACTCGCGCGTTTAGCCGTTACTTACGATGTACTCGCGCACTTGGCTGTGGAAGTTCTGCTCTCTGATAGTCACATCGTCTTCTTCCATTCTTCATATTGCAAATGCGAAATAAAAAAATAAAAACGAAAGAAAAGACTACACAGACTCACTACATGCTAGCTCGTACAACTGGCAGGAACAGCAGCAACAACAACAACAGCTCCCTGCCGTCTGTGCTACGCTGGTAAAACAATCAGTCTGTGTTATAAGACAGTTCGCATGGAAGGAAGCCCCGCTCCGTGCGAAACTAACGCCCCAAAATAAAGCGCATCATCACGGCGCGTCTGCTCTCCTGACCTGCCCTGGAAGGGATGGGAAGTTCGGTTCTTTTTTTAGGGAGTCGGATCATTTGACTCCAAAAACGTCTCTCTCTTCATTTTGCCACTTATATTTTTTACCGAAATAATTTGTGAGATTAAAAAAATAGCAAGCGTTATTATGCAATAATAAGATACTTTTGACAAAAACTATTACTATGTATATATATATTTTTATAGATTATTCCATTATGCATGAACGTTTCATCAATCCTAAACACATATAGGCTAATAACCCAGTATATAAATAGGTTAATAAGGTGAAATAAAAGATGTATAAAGTAAATATAACAGTTATTGTTATATTATTATTATTGTAGAAATAGAATAGAATAGAAAGCTTTTATTGTCATTGTACAACAGACATACTGTAAGCACAACGAAATTACAGGGGGCTTCAACGAGGCGATGGTCGTAATAAAGGTAATAGTATAGTATAGCATCAGTATAGACAAAGATAAAACCACAATATAAATACAAATACACAAATAAATTATAGATGCTATACAAAGAAAACAGGGGGTATTCATAAAATACCCATTATTATTATTATTTTGTTATATGCTAGGCTTGAAATGTGACACATTTTTTAAAAATGATTACATGTGGGGTTCCCTGTTCTGTCTGTGTCTTGTCCAAGGGGTCCTTGGGGTGAAAAAGGTTGAAGACCCAGACTTATACCTTTCATAATTCAGCCAAATTTAGCACTGTTTTGACTTTTGAGTTGTATGTGTACACATATATGAAGTAAATTTTCTAATATCAATAAACTGTTGAAACCAATTTTTATTGCGTTTACAGATCCTTGTAACTCTCTAAAACCGCCCAATGAATTCACTAACGTGCTTGTAGAACCACTATGCTACACAAAGCAGATAGAAACACCAATAAAAACTATAAAAAGCATAGAAATGCTGCTTCTTTTTCTATCACTCATCGGCTCACTTAAAAGAGCCGGCTCTTTGAACCGGCTCGTTCACGACCGACACATCACTAGTGCCCTGGAAGTGAATGTTCACGTGGTTTGTGTGGGTCACGTCAACAATAAATGTCCTCATGGAGATACATGTGCAGTTTGAGGTGTTTATGTGTTTGAAATAGGCAAGAAAAATCACCGTGTGTTTGCTATTTTAAAGTCTTTGTGGTTCAGTTACCGCATGTACGTTTTAAAAGACGTCTAGCCGAGTTACCGAGTTTTCCAGCTCATACTAGACACAGTGAGTTTAATTTGTGTGAGAGATGAAGGGTAAATGGAAGCAGAACAGCAAAAAGAAGAAGGGAAATGCAGTGTTACAGAAGTACATGACGGCAGTGGATGAGTTTATTAAAAGCAAAAGTGGCCCTGAAGAAGAGAGAGAAGAGGAGAGTGACCATGGGCTGAGGTTTGTGAAAAAGAAAAGCAGAAAGGAGCTGCGCAAAGAAAAGAGAAAGATGAAAAAAGCCAAAATGAAGAGTCACTATGAGGGCAAAAAGACTGTAGATGATGGGGGAAACTCAGCAGTGCCAGATGATGAGCAGCCCGGGCAGAAACAGAAGAAGAAAACAGAGAAAGCAAAGAAAGAAGTGTCAAAAGCACATTCAAGTAGTGCTCCTACAGAGAAGTCAGACAAGTCCAAGACACCAGCATCCTCCAAGAAAGGCAAGAAAGCCAGCAAGCTACAAGAATCAAGAAAGATGGCACTCCTGGAGGCAAATGAAGACGAGGACAGGGAAATAAAGAAACTAGAGCGATGTCTGGGATTAAACAAGAGGAAAAACAAGAAAAGTCTCCCTCAGTCTTTTGTGGCCGATGGACTTGATTACATCCTCGGTATGTTGGACTCTGGCTCGTCCGGGGCTGCGGGGATGTACGATGATGACGATGACATGGACGTGGCTAAACAGAACTTTGAAAAGCTTGAAGATGAGAACGACTCTCAGCTGTCAGATGGGGACGATCAACCTGGAGATGAGATGGAGAGTGAAGACAATGAGGAGGAAGAGGATGATGATGATGATGATGATGATGATGATGATGATGATGAAATGGTTGATGAGGAGGATGAAGAGGAGGAGGAGGAAGAAATGGAGGACGACCAGGATGAGCTGGATGAGAGTAATGCCGTTGAGACAGAGGAGGAAGAAGCAGACACACCTGTCATAAACACGTCAGACTCAAAGTCAGAAACTGTGAGTTCATAATATTTATTATTATCATAACATCCACATGCTGTATGCTGTATAATGGATCTAAATATAATCTTCCGATGTCCAGGTAACCTCTGCAGCTGGGAAGTATGTGCCGCCTCACTTGCGAGGCGCCGGAGATGATAAACGCAAAGCGGAGCTTGAAAAACTGAAGAGGAATGTGAAAGGCCTGCTGAACAGGTAATCGTCTTGCCAGGGCACATTCTGCCTCGTACAAATCAAAAGTGATACTCACGGGCAATAAAATACACCCTTGCTAAATCTAATACACTCAAAGCCAAAGAAATGCTTCAGTATCGAAATTGTATCCCATTTCTTACTTTCTTTTTATAAAGTGTGCTGATGCATCAGGCACTTTGGGACATAAAACCAGATGAAAGTTTCACCCAATAAGAGATGAGTTCTCAGTTTCAGGATGTCCTCTACTCTAAGTATAACTAGCACTAGTTTCTAGTGTGAAAAAGCTGAAGTGTCCTGCTTTGTAATATACACGGTTGATTTGCAGTGAGACATGAGGCGTGTAGTTAAAATCTGGAATCCGGATCGACACAGGCAGAGAAGATTATTTTCAAGTTTTCTTTCATCATTCAGTCTGTATTATGTCAGAAATCAGTCACGGTTTCCCACAAGGTGAAGCAGAAGTTTTAAAATTGCTGTTTTTGTTTGACTAACAGTCTAAAACACACAGCTATTCATTTTATAAAGTCTGAACCAGCGGCTGTTATCTGTTGTCGTTTCTGCTTGATAGACGTCTTTAAACATTTACCACTTACTAAATTGTTGCCAATTAATTATCTGTTCATTGACCACTCAAGTAATTTACCAGTTGTTTCAGTGCTGTATGGATTCTTGCTGGTCGATGTTGTAGTCATCTGACTTGAGTTGGATCTTGATTTTAAAATTGACGATTCCTCCTTTTTTCAAACTTCTTCAGGTTGAGCGAGGCCAACATGGCGTCCATCTGTGGTCAACTGGAGGAGCTGTACATGAGCTGCAGTAGGAAGGACATGAACGACACCCTTACGGAGGTGTTACTAGCAGCCTGCGTCACCCCGGCCCTGATGCCGGACAGACTACTGATGGAGCACGTCCTGCTTGTCAGCGTCCTCCATCATGCTGTCGGGTTAGAGGTAAACACACCTCCTTTTTAATTCTGGCTTTTGAATTTGTAAACCTGTGATTGCTGCAAACACGCTCCCAAAATTTGACTGAGACAAAATGAATCTTAATTAAACAGGTTTCTTTTCTATTCAGACCTTCAGTTCACCGTCTCATGCTCTGATGAGAGTGACAGTAGGAGTCGAGTAGCTTGTGGTTTTAGTAAGAAATAGTAACCACTGTCCCGAGAACTGACATCAGCTCTTACATTATTCAGTAGAGGCTTTTTTTAGAAGCTTTAACACATCTCCACTGTAAGCTAATGCTCTTTTAATGAATTGGAAAGTGATATCCGTCACCTTGGTTTCCTTTGTTTAAGGTGTAATAGGATTGTTATCTCTCAGCTGTGTTGACTCTCCCTCCTGTCAGTGACAGAAGACAGGATCGTTAGTAAAATTAGATAAATGTCGTACCTAATTTTATTGTTGAAACAACTATCCGAGGACATCCATTAGATTCAACACTGACTTTTATATTTCTGTCAGCTCTAGAGTTTTACAATGCAACAGGCGTTTGTTATTTATATTTTGAGATGATGTATTTTTCTTGAACTGTGGCAACCTGTGTGATGCTGTAATACTGTTTAAATCTGGTTTAAAACATCGATCACAAGTCTTTGTGCCTTTTCTGGTTATTTCCCAGGTGGGAGCACATTTCCTGGAGACGGTCGTGCGAAAATTTGACGAGGTGTACAAGAACCCAACCGAAGGCAAAGAGTGCGACAACCTGGTCGCCATCATCGGTTACCTCTACAACTTCCAGGTGGTGCATTCTGTCCTCATCTTCGACATCCTCAAACTTTTGGTCGGAGCCTTCACAGAGAAGGACGTCGAGCTGGTTTTGTTCGTGCTGAGGAATGTCGGCTTTGCCCTGCGGAAGGACGACGCTCTGGCTCTCAAGGAACTCATCTCTGAGGGCCAGCGCAAGGCCAACCTCATGGGGTCCAAGTTTCAGGATCAGACCAGGGTAAGGCCAGCAGGTTTTTAATTAACTTTCATTTACTGGACTTTTAATTTACTGGAATTACATAAAATATCTTGGCATCGGCTGCAGCGGTGCTCGACTGAAACCTCTCTAACATTTTTGTGCTCACGTGTTGTTAGGTGCGTTTCATGCTGGAAACCATGCTGGCTTTGAAGAACAATGATATGCGGAAGATCCCAGGCTATGATCCTGAACCTGTGGAGCGACTGAGGAAGTTACAGAGGACTCTGGTGGGTGATTTTCATGCAAAATTGTGTTTTAGACATGATTATACAAAATAGCGATGCATATTATATTCAATTTCTGCTATTTTCTGTAAATAGAGCCCCTTAAATCTTATAAACTAGATCGTTAAAGTAAAATTTAATGCTTATAGGCACTAATTCTTTTCATCATTTCAACACACAGACTTTCTTTCAAGATGCCACTTCCATCATAGCCACCAGGTGGCGTTAGAGTATAACCTTTACAGACCTAAAGGGCAGCTTTACCATGCGTTGATCACCATCAGTGTGGTTGTTTTAACAGTTGTCCACTTCAGGATGATAATTTGGTGTTTAATTTTTCACAACTGCTGTTTGCCTCATAAGCACAGACTAACTCTGGCTCGATGTTGTCCTTTTTAGATCCAACGGAGCGCAGGAGGCAGCGACGTGAAACTGAGGGTCTCTCTGGAAAACCTCCTGGCTGCAGAGCAAGTGGGTCGCTGGTGGATCGTCGGCTCCTCGTGGAGTGGAGCGCCCATGATCAGCGAACAAGGGAAAGCGACCTCGAAAGAGAGTACCGCTGAAGGACAGGTAGAGTACTGGAACCACAGAAGAGAACAGTATGATGACAGCTGAGAGCGTCCCAGCAGTGGTGTTAGACACGTCATGGTAGGGAAAGCAGACACTGAACTGTGAATGTCACATTTTAATGTGCTGCAGAATGTATAGTTTTTGAAGTGTTGTATTTAATTTATTAGATTTCTGATTTGACTCATTTATAGTTTCACATCAATCATCTGAATTTGTTTGTTTTATTGCTTTAGAGGAAAGTAAACATTATTGATGACCACAAATTAGGCTTAGGGTTTAATTTTAAGTCTCATACTTCAATACTTCTTCTTCTCCAAACGGAAATGTGTCAAACGGTCTAGATTTGTGATCCTTTTTAGTTATTCAGATAGTTTATTCATGCCCATTTTATTCACATTTTTATTATTTTATTAAGATTAAAAAGTTTTACAGAGAGGCATTTTTATATTTCCTAAAGTGAGGTATTGGAAAAAAGTATTTTTATTTATGGTTTATTATGGTTTTATTATTATTCAGTAATGTTAGCACTTTGATGATTGTCCTTGGCCTTAGCGGCGTTTCTCACTTAACTGTTTTCTTTTATTTGTTTCAGTTCAGTGCCAAAGTCTTAGAGCTGGCCAGGAAACAGAGAATGAACACCGAGGTCAGGAGAAACATCTTCTGTGTGATCATGACCAGCGAAGATTACCTGGACGCGTTCGAGAAACTCCTCAGGTTTGTCATCACTCACCACTTCCTCAGTGTTTTTTGCTTAACCAAAGGCAGAAAGAAAGAAACGTGACAGCCGTGTTTCCTTTTAAAGTATTCCACAAGCTGTAAGCTTGATTATTTATTTATTTGATTTCTTTGCTGTGAAGGATGGGCCTGAAGGACAAGCAGGAGAGAGAGATCATTCATGTTCTGATGGACTGCTGTCTGCAGGAGAAAACCTTTAATGCCTATTACGCCGTGCTCGGGGAGAAATTCTGCTCCCAGGATCGACGCTTCCAGGTAAAACCCATACCTACAATTTTCCAAAGGTTCTGTTAGACTGTTGTTTGATACATAAACATATGTTATCTGTAGAGTGGTAAATATTAAAAACAAAAAGGTGTGTGCTATAAAAAATAGTCCTGCTGTTTACAACAATCATATCAGTTTGATTTAAAGTTCTTTCAAATTTGCATAATCATACAGACTGTATTCAAATAATAAGTATTTTAATTATGTATTAATGTTCTGATTTTTATCTTAATTGTGTAGTCTATAAAAATTGTGACAGATGCCCAGGATGATTTTACGATGCCCAGGATGATTTTTGTTTATTCTGACTAACACTCCAAAACAGGAGCAGGCAGTCCTTCCTTCTTTGTAGCTATAACATTGAATATTGGATATTTTTGCTTGGATTATTTAAACAATTGACCATATCCTAAATAACAAAGTTAACTTCTCGCAGAACTAAACTACTATAGTCGTGCCATATCATAAGAATTAACGACATAGAGTAAAATGCGTGACATGTACGATTTATTCATCTAGACTTCGTTGCAACCAGACAATGATCATAATCAGATGAGGGAAGTAAATCTCTAACATGTGAATGTGCACATTTATATAAGATAATGGTCCATTTAAAGCTACAGTAGCTACAGTCACTCTACTGTTTTACCTGACAACAAACATTGTGAAGTTAGAGCGGTGAGTTTACCGTACATTTAACGGTGAGAAAATCAGAAGAGTTACCTGCTGGTGTGTGTGACCACCACCCTCTTAAAGTGTGTGACCCGGCCTGTGTTCCCCTCTGCCGTGTGGGAGCCTCTCACACCTCTCACCTCTCAAATTATTTGACTCAAACTGTGACTACAAACAAAGGAGGGTGAGACCACACTTCCTACTTTGCTGCCATTTAGGCCAGCGGGATCCGTATCGGAAACTGATGACCTTGTCTTCGTCACAGGCTCCGACCAAGCTGGTGGGTAGTTGCTTTTCACATGTAAACTGTATTTGGATGAGAGGATTACCTGTGCAGGGGAACCCGTTTCTGCTTTTGTAGAATCAAATCCATTTGATGTCTGTATTCTCCAAGATGACTTTCAGTTCCGCCTATGGGACAAGTTCAGGGAGCTGTCCAACCTTTCCCCCAGCACCTTTAACAACCTGGTCCAGCTGTTACCCGCTTCCTCCAGAGGAAGTGCCTCTCGCTCTCCATCCTCAAAGTAAGTCACTTTTCTAGCTTTCATGATTAAACATTAATTTATTTGATGGTAAAAAATGTATTAATCTTTAAAATATGGTCACCTGGTGTTTTTCTGTGTAGGTAATCGAGTTCGGGGAATAGATAAGCCACGGTGCGTTTTGCGTCCGGTGCTGACCAAACTGCTGAAGGAAACAGATCCTGACGACCTAGCCAGCCTATTTGGAAGGTGAGCCTCGTTGTGTATGCACTTAGTTCTTGGAGGTTTGGAGGTTTAAACATGTGAATTAATGCAAAATAAGAAAATAAAAAACAAAACTACAAATCTGCATCCATGCTAGAAGCTCTGTGAGGCTGTGATGGCACCACGAGATTTGAGTTTGTTGCTCTCTGAGACTTCTGAAACAGAGACTCTACATGATGTTTGCAGGGAATGCTCCCTGTGTGCATCATCTAGTGTGTTTGTATTTTCTATATAGCAATAAAACAAAGCTTAACAAGTACCACTGAGGCTGATGAGAATATTAAAAGATACAAATTTTTTGGCTTGATGATGATGCTAAATAAAAGATGAAAAGTTGTATGATTCATCCTCTGGGGATCATGAATGTCTGTAAAAAGATTCATGGAATCCATCCATTTGTTGCTGAGATATTTCAGTCTGACAGACATGAACTGCCTCCTTGTTGTCCCTCTGAGAGCACGGCTAACAGTCCATTGTAACATTTCACAATGTTGACCCCGCTAGCCAACATCTTGTAGACAACTCCTCTTTACTGCTTCGCGCCGCGTGATGTCTCAGATCTGTCTCTCGTTCTTTCCCGTCCGCCAGGATTTCAGGGATTCCCAAGCTAGGAATGCTGCGGGAGGGCTTGAAGCTTTTCATCAGTCACTTCTGCTGAAGAGTGCCCAGTCACAGGGACCAGCTGAACAAGCGCGCTGCTGTCAGAGCGCGCTCAGGTCGCCACCCAATCCATGGAGGCCAAAGAGGCCAAGCTCAAACTGTAAAACACACACACACACCACGAACAGAAGCCCGACAGACGTATGTAACAAAAAACGCGGGAACGAAAGAAGAGGCTTGTTAGCAGGAGACAAAGGACTCAAACCTGCCCGTGTTTTGCAAAGAGGAATAAATGTGATTTTGATATTAAATTAATGTTTTTACTTTGGGAAGACTTTACATCATTTTTATGACTAAGATTTTAAAATCTAGTCGATTCAGCTTTATCGTTCTGCAATAAATAAACTACGACTACCAATAACGTGGATATTTTATATAGTCCACATCACAAATACATCATTTGTACATTTGTTAGTCAGACATTTTTCCTAAGCTTTGACTTCTTTCCAGAGAGAACCCTTTTCTCTCCTAGCCGCCCTCATTTCTCTTTTTTTTCTGGCAGTCTACAGCAAGATTTATATCGTGTGTTTAGGTTAGCTGGAACCATTCTTCTGGGCTTTACTGATATTAAGTATTCCTGAGCTTTAAACACAGCCGATTACTGTATATTTGTATGTTGTTCCTTTCTTTTGTTTGTTGATTATCCATTTACACCAACAGTGAGCAAGACAGAAGACGGCGGTGTCATTCATTCAGCGTTTACACGCCCCCATGAAATGACCCGGGTCCCGAGTCTAGCCTTTTACTGTTTGCTCGCTGCGCCCAGTATCCGCCCGCGGTCGCGCTACCACTAGTCGCCCCTTCGG